>NW_024470724.1:674425-826925 GCF_017639515.1 Carcharodon carcharias
GAGCGAGCGCCAGAGAGGGAGAGCGAGCGAGCGCCAGAGAGGGAGAGCGAGCGCCAGAGAGTGAGAGTGAGCGAGCGAGCGCCAGAGAGTGAGAGTGAGCGAGCGAGCGCCAGAGAGTGAGAGTGAGCGAGCGAGCGCCAGAGAGTGAGAGTGAGCGAGCGAGCGCCAGAGAGTGAGAGTGAGCGAGCGAGCGCCAGAGAGGGAGAGCGAGCGAGCGCCAGAGAGGGAGAGCGAGCGAGCGCCAGAGAGGGAGAGCGAGCGAGCGAGCGCCAGAGAGGGAGAGCGAGCGAGCGAGCGCCAGAGAGGGAGAGCGAGCGAGCGCCAGAGAGGGAGAGCGAGCGAGCGCCAGAGAGGGAGAGCGAGCGAGCGAGCCGCCAGAGAGGGAGAGACGAGCGAGCGAGCGCCAGAGAGGGAGAGCGAGCGATCGAGCGCCAGAGAGGGAGAGCGAGCGAGCGAGCGCCAGAGGGAGAGCGAGCGAGCGAGCGCCAGAGAGGGAGAGCGAGCGAAGCGAGCGCCAGAGAGGGAGAGCGAGCGAGCGAGCGCCAGAGAGGGAGAAGCGAGCGAGCGAGCGCCAGAGAGGAGAGCGAGCGAAGCGAGCGCCAGAGAGGGAGAAGCGAGCGATGCGAGCGCCAGAGAGGGAGAGCGAGCGAATGCGAGCGCCAGAGAGGGAGAGCGAGCGAGCGAGCGCAGAGAGGGAGAGCGAAGCGAGCGAGCGCCAGAGAGGTGAGATGCGAGCGAGCGAGCGCCAGAGAGGGAGAGCGAGCGAAGCGAGCGCCAGAGAGGGAGAGCGAGCGAGCGAGCGCCGAGAGGGGAGAGCGAGCGAGCGCCAGAGAGGGAGAGCGAGCGAGCGCCAAGAGGAGAGCGCGCGAGCGCCAGAGAGGGAGAGCGAGCGAGCGCCAGAGAGAGGGAGAGCGAGCGAGCGCCAGACGGGGAGAGCGAGCGAGCGCCAGAGAGGGAGAGCGAGCGAGCGCCAGACGGGGAGAGCGAGCGAGCGCCAGACGGGGAGAGCGAGCGAGCGCCAGACGGGGAGAGCGAGCGAGCGCCAGACGGGGAGAGCGAGCGAGCGCCAGAGAGGGAGAGCGAGCGAGCGCCAGAGAGGGAGAGCGAGCGAGCGCCAGAGAGGGAGAGCGAGCGAGCGCCAGAGAGGGAGAGCGAGCGAGCGCCAGAGAGGGAGAGCGAGCGAGCGAGCGCAGAGAGGGAGAGCGAGCGAGCGAGCGCCAGAGAGGGAGAGCGAGCGAGCGCCACAGAGGGAGAGCGCGCGAGCGCCAGAGAGGGAGAGCGAGCGAGCGCCAGAGAGGGAGAGCGAGCGAGCGCCAGAGAGGGAGAGCGAGCGAGAGCGCCAGAGAGGGAGAGCGAGCGAGCGAGCGCCAGAGAGGAGAGCGAGCGAGCGAGCGCCAGAGAGGGAGAGCGAGCGAGCGAGCGCCAGAGAGGGAGAGCGAGCGAGCGAGCGCCAGAGAGGAGGGCGAGCGAGCGAGCGCCAGAGAGGGAGAGCGAGCGAGCGAGCGCCAGAGAGGGAGAGCGAGCGAGCGAGCGCCAGAGAGGGAGAGCGAGCGAGCGAGCGCCAGAGAGGGAGAGCGAGCGAGCGAGCGCCAGAGAGGGAGAGCGAGCGAGCGAGCGCCAGAGAGGGAGAGCGGAGCGAGCGAGCGCCAGAGAGGGAGAGCGAAGCGAGCGAGCGCCAGAGAGGGAGAGCGAGCGAGCGAGCGCCAGAGAGGGAGAGCGAGCGAGCGAGCGCCACAGAGGGAGAGCGAGCGAGCGAGCGCCAGAGAGGGAGAGCGAGCGAGCGCCAGAGAGGGAGAGCGAGCGAGCGCCAGAGAGGGAGAGCGAGCGAGCGCCAGAGAGGGAGAGCGAGCGAGCGCCAGAGAGGGAGAGCGAGCGAGCGCCAGAGAGGGAGAGCGAGCGAGCGCCAGACGGGGAGAGCGAGCGAGCGCCAGACGGGGAGAGCGAGCGAGCGCCAGAGAGGGAGAGCGAGCGAGCGCCAGAGAGGGAGAGCGAGCGAGCGCCAGAGAGGGAGAGCGAGCGAGCGCCAGAGAGGGAGAGCGAGCGAGCGCCAGAGAGGGAGAGCGAGCGAGCGCCAGAGAGGGAGAGCGAGCGAGCGCCAGAGAGGGAGAGCGAGCGAGCGCCAGAGAGGGAGAGCGAGCGAGCGCCAGAGAGGGAGAGCGAGCGAGCGCCAGAGACGGGAGAGCGAGCGAGCGCCAGAGAGGGAGAGCGAGCGAGCGCCAGAGAGGGAGAGCGAGCGAGCGCCACAGAGGGAGAGCGAGCGAGCGCCACAGAGGGAGAGCGAGCGAGCGCCACAGAGGGAGAGCGAGCGAGCGCCACAGAGGGAGAGCGAGCGAGCGCCACAGAGGGAGAGCGAGCGAGCGCCACAGAGGGAGAGCGAGCGAGCGCCACAGAGGGAGGGAGAGCGAGCGAGCGCCACAGAGGGAGGGAGAGCGAGCGAGCGCCACAGAGGGAGGGAGAGCGAGCGAGCGCCAGAGAGGGAGAGAGAGCGAGCGCCAGAGAGGGAGAGAGAGCGAGCGCCAGAGAGGGAGAGAGAGCGAGCTCCAGAGAGGGAGAGAGAGCGAGCGCCAGAGAGGGAAAGAGCACGCGCCAGAGAGGGAGAGCACGCGCCAGAGGGAGATGTGCAGTGAGAGATAGGTAGATAGATGCTCGAGCAGCTTTTAATTCTTTTGAGTCAAAACAATTAAGCTAAATGAACAAAATCAGGGACAAAGTAAAAGCAGCCCCATAAAGGGAAACTGCAAAATTAATAGACAAAAAAAATTAAAGAACCAACATTAAATCAAAATGTGATTTAAGGGGTCGATCAGGTGCTCCGGTCCCTGCGGTGCCCACCAAGCATGGAAAGGCCCTGACAGTCCCCGCAGACACCGCGTGCTCCCTCTCCAGGCAGAGGGAGAGACAGTCAGGTCGGACCACCCCCTCGATCGCCCGTTGCCTGGACCCGTTAATGGCCACTTGGCCAGGCCCAGGGGCAGGTACACAAGCTGGGGGGGGGGGGGGGGGGGGGGGGGGTGGTCCTCCTCCCTCCCAGCACCCCCATCTCCACACCGGGTCCTGCATGGCCGTGCGCCAGGAGGCTGATCAGGGTACCCGTCCGAGATAATCTCCATTTAACTCTGAACCCTTTCCTGGGGTGCGGGCAAGGTTGGCATTTATCACCTGCGACCCCTCCGCTCCCCACAAGAAAGCGCTGGTGAGCCGCCGCCTTCAATCCAGCCCAGGGCCTCGCTCGCGCCATTCCGGGGTTGGCCACGTAGGGGTGGGTCTGAAGTCACAGGTAGGCCTGCCTGGGTAAGGAGGGGGTGGACCTTCCAGGGTGGGAGGCCGACTGAAACCTCCCAGTCGTTTGATGGGGGCCGGGTGGGTCTCCAGGGTGGGGGGGGTGGGGGGGGGGCGGGTGGCGAGTGGGTCTTGGGGCGGGGGTGGGGGTGGGGGGCGAGTGGGACTCGGACGGTGAGCCCTCTTCCCAACCCCCTCCCCCCTCCCCCTTCCACCACCAGAGGCAATGGTTTTTCTCCATCGACCCTGTCGAATCCTTTAACCAACTTAAAGCCCTCGATCTGATCCCCTCCTTAATCTTCGACACCTGAGGGAACACTAGGGCCGCTCTGTGTGTGTGTGTGTGTGTGTGTGTGTGTGACTGGGCTTCGTCATTTAACCCGTTCAGCCCTGAGATCGTTCTGTTCTGCCTTGCTCCCCCCTCCCCACTCCGATCAATCGCGAGAGAGAGAGAGAGAGAGAGAGAGAGAGAGAGAGATGGCCGGCGCAGCGCCTCTTACATTCGCTGCCACTTTCCGCTTGTCCATCTTGGCCTCCCCCTGCTCCTTCCTCCTTTCTTTCTCCAGCGCCGCTTCTCCGTCACGCTCTCTTTCCTTCTCTTTCGCCTTCTTCTGTCGGTATTTGATGGCGAGTGTCGGGTCGTTCACTGTGGGGGTGGGGGGGAGGGAAACACCGTCAGTATAGCTGCTGCTCCTGCCCGGGGTGGGATCGCTGGCTGACCCGTGGCACCCGTCTCTGCGCAACACGGCACCGGGTGACCCGGCCCCCAATCTCAGCGTATCGGAAGGAGGGGGGGGGGGGGGGGGGGGGGGTGGCGCAGAGCGCTGCATTCCCACCGGGGTTAGTGCAATGAAAGGGGGTCACGCGGGGAGGGGGAGGGGGAGGAATGAGCACCCTGTGGTCCCACGCACAAGGCGAATACAATTGGGTCCCAAAGGACAGCCGGAGGAGGACAGCAAGGCCCCCCCCCACCCCCCACCCACCACACGCGGTGAGGCCAGATGGAGGAGACCCCCACCCGTCCGCTTTGGGGGCTGCTTCTGGGATCCTGCCGTGCGCCACTCAGCAGCCGCGTTTGCCAGCCACAGAGAGCGAGGGGGGGAGCGGGGGAGAGCGAGGGAGAGCGGGAGGGGGGGAGCGAGGGAAGGAGGGAGGGAGCGAGCGAGCGAGGGAAGGAGGGAGGGAGGGAGCGAGCGAGGGAAGGAGGGAGGGAGCGAGCGAGCGAGGGAAGGAGGGAGGGAGCGAGCGAGCGAGGGAAGGAGGGAGGGAGCGAGCGAGCGAGGGAAGGAGGGAGGGAGCGAGCGAGCGAGGGAAGGAGGGAGGGAGCGAGCGAGGGACGGCGGGAGGGAGCGAGCGAGGGACGGCGGGAGGGAGCGAGCGAGGGACGGCGGGAGGGAGCGAGCGAGCGGCGGGAGGGAGCGAGCGAGCGGCGGGAGGGAGCGAGCGAGCGGCGGCGGGAGCGAGCGAGCGAGGGACGGCGGAGCGAGCGAGCGAGGACGGCGGGAGCGAGCGAGCGAGGGACGGCGGGAGCGAGCGAGCGAGGGACGGCGGGAGCGAGCGAGCGAGGGACGGCGGGAGCGAGCGAGCGAGGGACGGCGGGAGCGAGCGAGGGAGGGACGGCGGGAGCGAGCGAGGGAGGGACGGCGGGAGCGAGCGAGGGAGGGACGGCGGGAGCGAGCGAGGGAGGGACGGCGGGAGCGTGCGAGGGAGGGACGGAGGGAGCGTGCGAGGGACGGAGGGAGCGTGCGAGGGACGGAGGGAGCGTGCGAGGGACGGAGGGAGCGTGCGAGGGAGGGACGGAGGGAGCGTGCGAGGGATAAACGGAGGGAGCGTGCGAGGGATAAACGGAGGGAGCGTGCGAGGGAGGGACGGAGGGAGCGTACGAGGGAGGGACGGAGGGAGCGTGCGAGGGAGGGACGGAAGGAGCGTGCGAGGGAGGGACGGAGGGAGCGTGCGAGGGAGGGACGGAGGGAGCGTGCGAGGGAGGGACGGAGGGAGCGTGCGAGGGAGGGACGGAGGGAGCGTGCGAGCGAGGGACGGAGGGAGCGTGCGAGCGAGGGACGGAGGGAGCGTGCGAGCGAGGGACGGAGGGAGCGTGCGAGCGAGGGACGGAGGGAGCGTGCGAGCGAGGGACGGAGGGAGCGTGCGAGCGAGGGACGGAGGGAGCGTGCAAGCGAGGGAGGGAGGGAGGGAGGGCATGCGAGGGAGGGAGTGAGGGCGTGCGAGGGAGGGAGGGAGAGAGGGAGCGTGCGAGCGAGGGAGGGACGGAGGGAGCGAGCGAGCGAGGGAGGGACGGAGGGAGCGAGGGAGCGAGCGACGGAGGGAGCGAGCGAGCGAGGGACGGAGGGAGCGAGCGAGCGAGGGACGGAGGGAGCGAGCGAGGGAGGGACGGAGGGAGCGAGCGAGGGAGGGACGGAGGGAGCGAGCGAGGGAGGGACGGAGGGAGCGAGCGAGGGAGGGACGGAGGGAGCGAGCGAGGGAGGGACGGAGGGAGCGAGCGAGGGAGGGACGGAGGGAGCGAGCGAGGGAGGGACGGAGGGACAGAGCGAGGGAGGGACGGAGGGACAGAGCGAGGGAGGGACGGAGGGACAGAGCGAGGGAGGGACGGAGGGACAGAGCGAGGGAGGGACGGAGGGAGCGAGCGAGGGAGGGACGGAGGGAGCGAGCGAGGGAGGGACGACGGGAGCGAGCGAGGGAGGGACGGAGGGAGCGTGCGAGGGACGGAGGGAGCGTGCGAGGGACGGAGGGAGCGTGCGAGGGAGGGACGGAGGGAGCGTGCGAGGGAGGGACGGAGGGAGCGTGCGAGGGAGGGACGGAGGGAGCGTGCGAGGGAGGGACGGAGGGAGCGTGCGAGGGAGGGACGGAGGGAGCGTGCGAGGGAGGGACGGAGGGAGCGTGCGAGGGAGGGACGGAGGGAGCGTGCGAGGGAGGGACGGAGGGAGCGTGCGAGGGAGGGACGGAGGGAGCGTGCGAGGGAGGGACGGAGGGAGCGTGCGAGGGAGGGACGGAGGGAGCGTGCGAGGGAGGGACGGAGGGAGCGTGCGAGGGAGGGACGGAGGGAGCGTGCGAGGGAGGGACGGAGGGAGCGTGCGAGGGAGGGACGGAGGGAGCGTGCGAGGGAGGGACGGAGGGAGCGTGCGAGGGAGGGACGGAGGGAGCGTGCGAGGGAGGGGACGGAGGGAGCGTGCGAGGGAGGGACGGAGGGAGCGTGCGAGGGAGGGACGGAGGGAGCGTGCGAGGGAGGGACGGAGGGAGCGTGCGAGGGAGGGACGGAGGAGCGTGCGAGGGAGGGACAGAGGGAGCGTGCGAGGGAGGGACGGAGGGAGCGTGCGAGGGAGGGACGGAGGGAGCGTGCGAGGGAGGGACGGAGGGAGCGTGCGAGGGAGGGACGGAGGGAGCGTGCGAGGGAGGGACGGAGGGAGCGTGCGAGGGAGGGACGGAGGGAGCGTGCGAGGGAGGGGACGGAGGGAGCTTGCGAGGGAGGGACGGAGGGAGCGTGCGAGGGAGGGACGGAGGGAGCGTGCGAGGGAGGGACGGAGGGAGCGTGCGAGCGAGGGACGGAGGGAGCGTGCGAGCGAGGGACGGAGGGAGCGTGCGAGCGAGGGATGGGGGAGGGAGGGACGGAGGGAGGGAGCGTGCGAGGGAGGGAGGGACGGAGGGAGGGAGCGTGCGAGGGAGGGAGGGACGGAGGGAGCGTGCGAGCGAGGGACGGAGCGAGCGAGCGAGCGAGGAGGGACGGAGGGAGCGTGCGAGGGAGGGAGGGACGGAGGGAGCGTGCGAGGGAGGGACGGAGGGAGCGTGCGAGGGAGGGACGGAGGGAGCGTGCGAGGGAGGGAGGGAGGGAGCGAGCGAGGGAGGGAGGGAGGGAGCGAGCGAGGGAGGGAGCGAGCGAGGGAGGGAGCGAGCGAGGGAGGGAGGGAGCGAGCGAGGGAGCGAGCGAGCGAGGGAGGGACGGAGGGAGCGTGCGAGGGAGGGACGGAGGGAGCGTGCGAGGGAGGGACGGAGGGAGCGTGCGAGGGAGGGAGGGAGGGAGCGAGCGAGGGAGGGAGGGAGGGAGCGAGCGAGGGAGGGAGCGAGCGAGGGAGGGAGCGAGCGAGCGAGGGAGGGAGCGAGCGAGCGAGGGAGGGAGCGAGCGAGCGAGGGAGGGAGCGAGCGAGGGAGGGAGGGAGCGAGCGAGGGAGCGAGCGAGCGAGGGAGGGAGCGAGCGAGCGAGGGAGGGAGCGAGCGAGGGAGGGAGCGAGCGAGGGAGGGAGCGAGGGAGGGAGCGAGGGAGGGAGGGAGCGAGCGAGGGAGGGAGCGAGCGAGGGAGGGAGCGAGCGAGGGAGGGAGCGAGCGAGGGAGGGAGGGAGCGAGGGAGGGAGCGAGCGAGGGAGGGAGCGAGCGAGGGAGGGAGCGAGCGAGGGAGGGAGCGAGGGAGGGAGGGAGCGAGCGATGGAGGGAGCGAGCGAGGGAGGGATGGAGGGAGCGAGCGGGGAGGGATGGAGGGAGAAAGCGGGGAGGGATGGAGGGAGAAAGCGAGCGAGGGAGGGATGGAGGGAGCGAGCGAGGGTGGGATGGAGGGAGCGAGCGAGGGTGGGATGGAGGGAGCGAGCGAGGGAGGGATGGAGGGAGCGAGCGAGCGAGGGAGGGATGGAGGGAGCGAGCGACCGAGGGAGGGATGGAGGGAGCGAGCGACCGAGGGAGGGAGGGAGGGAGCGAGCGAGCGAGGGAGGGAGGGAGGGAGCGAGCGACCGAGGGAGGGATGGAGGGAGCGAGCGAAGGAGGGAGGGAGGGAGCGAGCCACGGGAGGGAGGGAGGGAGCGAGGGAGGAAGGGAGGGAGCGAGTGAGGGAGGGAGGGAGGGAGGGAGCTAGCGATGGAGGGAGGGAGGGAGCGAGCGAGGGAGGGATGGAGGGAGCGAGCGGGGGAGGGATGGAGAGAGAGAGCGAGCTAGGGAGGGAGCGAGCGAGCGAGGGAGGGAGCGAGCGAGCGAGGGAGGGAGCGAGCGAGGGAGGGAGCGAGGGAGGGAGCGAGGGAGGGAGCGAGCGAGGGAGGGAGCGAGCGAGGGAGGGAGCGAGCGAGGGAGGGAGCGAGCGAGGGAGGGAGCGAGCGAGGGAGGGAGCGAGCGAGGGAGGGAGCGAGCGAGGGAGGGAGCGAGCGAGGGAGGGAGGGAGCGAGGGAGGGAGCGAGGGAGGGAGGGAGCGAGGGAGGGAGCGAGGGAGGGAGGGAGCGAGGGAGGGAGCGAGGGAGGGAGGGAGCGAGGGAGGGAGCGAGGGAGGGAGGGAGCGAGTGAGGGAGGGAGCGAGTGAGGGAGGGAGCGAGGGAGGGAGGGAGCGAGGGAGGGAGGGAGCGAGGGAGGGAGGGAGGGAGGGAGCGAGCGAGGGAGGGATGGAGGGAGCGAGCGGGGAGGAATGGAGGGAGAGCGCGAGCGAGGGTGGGATGGAGGGAGCGAGCGAGGGTGGGATGGAGGGAGTGAGCGAGGGTGGGATGGAGGGAGCGAGCGACCGAGGGAGGGATGGAGGGAGCGAGCGAGGGAGGGAGGGAGCGAGCGAGGGAGGGATGGAGGGAGCAAGCGAGGGTGGGATGGAGGGAGCGAGCGAGGGAGGGATGGAGGGAGCGAGCGACCGAGGGAGGGATGGAGGGAGCGAGCGAGCGAGGGAGGGATGGAGGGAGCGAGCGAGGGTGGGATGGAGGGAGCGAGCGAGGGTGGGATGGAGGGAGCGAGCGAGCGAGGGAGGGAGGGAGGGAGCGAGCGAGCTAGGGAGGGAGGGAGGGAGGGAGGGAGCGAGGGAGGGAGGGAGCGAGGGAGGGAGGGAGCGAGCGAGGGAGGGAGGGAGGGAGCGAGGGAGGGAGGGAGCGAGGCGAGGGAGGGAGCGAGCGAGGGAGGGAGCGAGCGAGGGAGGGAGCGAGCGAGGGAGGGAGCGAGCGAGGGAGGGATGGAGGGAGCGAGCGGGGAGGGATGGAGGGAGAGAGCGAGCGAGGGAGGGATGGAGGGAGCGAGCGAGGGTGGGATGGAGGGAGCGAGCGAGGGTGGGATGGAGGGAGCGAGCGGGGAGGGATGGAGGGAGAGAGCGAGCGAGGGAGGGATGGAGGGAGCGAGCGAGGGTGGGATGGAGGGAGCGAGCGAGGGTGGGATGGAGGGAGCGAGCGAGGGTGGGATGGAGGGAGCGAGCGAGGGAGGGATGGATGGAGCGAGCGAGGGATGGAGGGAGCGAGCGACCGAGGGAGGGATGGAGGGAGCGAGCGAGCGAGGGAGGGAGGGAGGGAGGGAGCGAGCGAGCGAGGGAGGGAGGGAGGGAGGGAGCGAGCGAGCTAGGGAGGGAGGGAGGGAGCGAGGGAGGGAGGGAGCGAGCGAGGGAGGGAGGGAGCGAGCGAGGGAGGGATGGAGGGAGCGAGAGGGGGAGGGATGGAGGGAGAGAGCGAGCTAGGGAGAGAGCGAGCTAGGGAGGGAGCGAGCTAGGGAGGAGGAGCGAGCGAGGGAGGGAGCGAGCGAGGGAGGGAGCGAGCGAGCGAGGGAGGGAGGGAGCGAGCGAGGGATGGAGGGAGCGAGCGAGGGATGGAGGGAGCGAGCGAGGGAGGGAGGGAGCGAGCGAGGGAGGGAGGGAGCGAGCGAGGGAGGGAGGGAGCGAGCGATCGAGGGAAGGAGCGAGCGAGCGAGGGAGGGAGCGAGCGAGGGAGGGAGCGAGCGAGGGAGGGAGCGAGCGAGGGAGGGAGCGAGCGAGGGAGGGAGCGAGCGAGGGAGGGAGCGAGCGAGGGAGGGAGCGAGCGAGCGAGGGAGCGAGGGAGGGAGCGAGGGAGGGAGGGAGGGAGGGAGGGAGCGAGGGCGGGAGCTAGCGATGGAGGGAGGGAGGGAGCGAGCAAGGGAGGGATGGAGGGAGCGAGCGGGGGAGGGATGGAGGGAGAGAGCGAGCTAGGGAGAGAGCGAGCTAGGGAGGGAGCGAGCTAGGGAGGGAGCGAGCGAGGGAGGGAGCGAGCGAGGGAGGGAGCGAGCGAGGGAGGGAGCGAGCGAGGGAGGGAGCGAGCGAGGGAGGGAGCGAGCGAGGGAGGGAGCGAGCGAGGGAGGGAGCGAGCGAGGGAGGGAGCGAGCGAGGGAGGGAGCGAGCGAGGGAGCGAGCGAGGGAGCGAGCGAGCGAGGGAGCGAGCGAGCGAGGGAGGGAGGGTGCGAGGGACCGAGGGAGGGATGGAGGGAGCGAGCGAGGGAGGGAGGGAGCGAGCGAGGGAGGGATGGAGGGAGCGAGCGAGCGAGGGTGGGATGGAGGGAGCGAGCGAGGGAGGGATGGAGGGAGCGAGCGAGGGAGGGAGGGAGCGAGCTAGGGAGGGAGGGAGGGAGCGAGCGAGGGAGCGAGCGAGCGAGCGAGCGAGCGAGGGAGCGAGGGAGGGAGGGAGGGAGGGAGCGAGCGAGGGAGGGAGCGAGGGAGGGAGCGAGCGAGGGAGGGAGCGAGCGAGGGAGGGGAGCGAGCGAGGGAGGGAGCGAGCGAGGGAGGGAGCGAGCGAGCGAGGGAGGGAGCGAGCGAGGGAGGGAGCGAGCGAGGGAGGGAGGGAGCGAGCGAGGGAGGGAGCGAGCGAGGGAGGGAGCGAGCGAGGGAGGGAGCGAGCGAGGGAGGGAGCGAGCGAGGGAGGGAGCGAGCGAGGGAGGGAGCGAGCGAGCGAGGGAGGGAGCGAGCGAGGGAGGGAGGGAGCGAGCGATGGAGGGAGGGACGGAGCGAGCGAGGGAGGGAGCGAGCGAGCGAGGGAGCGAGCGAGCGAGCGAGCGAGGGAGGGAGCAAGGGAGGGAGCGAGCGATGGAGGGAGGGAGGGAGCGAGCGAGGGAGGGATGGAGGGAGCGAGCGAGGGTGGGATGGAGGGAGTGAGCGAGGGTGGGATGGAGGGAGCGAGCGAGGGTGGGATGGAGGGAGCGAGCGAGGGAGGGATGGAGGGAGCGAGCGAGGGAGGGATGGAGGGAGCGAGCGACCGAGGAAGGGATGGAGGGAGCGAGCGAGCGAGGGAGGGAGGGAGCGAGCGAGGGAGGGATGGAGGGAGCGAGCGAGGGAGGGATGGAGGGAGCGAGGGAGGGATGGAGGGAGCGAGCGAGCGAGGGTGGGATGGAGGGAGCGAGCGAGGGAGGGATGGAGGGAGCGAGCGAGGGAGGGAGGGAGGGAGCGAGCTAGGGAGGGAGGGAGGGAGCGAGCGAGGGAGGGAGCGAGCGAGGGAGGGAGCGAGCGAGGGAGGGAGCGAGGGAGGGAGGGAGGGAGGGAGGGAGCGAGCGAGGGAGGGAGCGAGGGAGGGAGCGAGGGAGGGAGGGAGCGAGGGAGGGAGCGAGCGAGGGAGGGAGGGAGCGAGCGAGGGAGGGAGCGAGCGAGGGAGGGAGCGAGCGAGGGAGGGAGCGAGCGAGGGAGGGAGCGAGCGAGGGAGGGAGCGAGCGAGGGAGGGAGCGAGCGAGGGAGGGAGGGAGCGAGCGAGGGAGGGAGCGAGCGAGGGAGGGAGCGAGCGAGGGAGGGAGGGAGCGAGCGAGGGAGGGAGCGAGCGAGCGAGGGAGGGAGCGAGCGATGGAGGGAGGGACGGAGCGAGCGAGGGAGGGAGCGAGCGAGGGGAGCGAGCGAGCGAGCGAGGGAGGGAGCAAGGGAGGGAGCAAGCGATGGAGGGAGGGAGGGAGCGAGCGAGGGAGGGAGCGAGCGAGGGAGGGAGGGAGCGAGCGAGGGAGGGAGCGAGCGAGGGAGGGAGCGAGCGAGGGAGGGAGGGAGCGAGCGAGGGAGGGAGGGAGCGAGCGAGGGAGGGAGCGAGCGAGGGAGGGAGGGAGCGAGCGATGGAGGGAGGGACGGAGCGAGCGAGGGAGGGAGCGAGCGAGGGAGCGAGCGAGCGAGCGAGCGAGTGAGGGAGCAAGGGAGGGAGCAAGCGATGGAGGGAGGGAGGGAGCGAGCGAGGGAGGGATGGAGGGAGCGAGCGAGGGAGGGATGGAGGGAGCGAGCGAGGGAGGGATGGAGGGAGTGAGCGGGGAGGAATGGAGGGAGAGAGCGAGGGAGGGATGGAGGGAGCGAGCGAGGGAGGGATGGAGGGAGCGAGCGAGGGTGGGATGGAGGGTGCGAGCGAGGGTGGGATGGAGGGAGCGAGCGAGGGTGGGATGGAGGGAGCGAGCGAGGGTGGGATGGAGGGAGCGAGCGAGGGAGGGATGGAGGGAGCGAGCGACCGAGGGAGGGATGGAGGGAGCAAGCGATGGAGGGAGGGAGGGAGCGAGCGAGGGAGGGATGGAGGGAGCGAGCGGGGAGGAATGGAGGGAGAGAGCGAGGGAGGGATGGAGGGAGCGAGCGAGGGAGGGATGGAGGGAGCGAGCGAGGGTGGGATGGAGGGAGCGAGCGAGGGTGGGATGGAGGGAGCGAGCGAGGGTGGGATGGAGGGAGCGAGCGAGGGTGGGATGGAGGGAGCGAGCGAGGGTGAGGGATGGAGGGAGCGACGCGACCGAGGGAGGGATGGAGGGAGCGAGCGAGCGAGGGAGGGAGGGAGCGAGCGAGGGAGGGATGGAGGGAGCGAGCGAGCGTGGGATGGAGGGAGCGAGCGAGCGTGGGATGGAGGGAGCGAGCGAGGGAGGGATGGAGGGAGCGAGCGAGGGAGGGAGCGAGCGAGCGAGCGAGCGAGGGAGGGAGGGAGGGAGGGAGCGAGCGAGCGAGGGAGGGAGGGAGGGAGCGAGCGAGGGAGGGAGCGAGCGAGCGAGCGAGGGAGGGAGGGAGCGAGCGAGGGAGGGAGGGAGCGAGCGAGGGAGGGAGGGAAGCCGAGCGAGGGAGGGAGGGAGCGAGCGAGGGAGGGAGGGAGCGAGCGAGGGAGGGAGCGAGCGAGGGAGGGAGGGAGGGAGTGAGCGATGGAGGGAGGGAGCGAGCGAGGGAGGGAGCGAGCGAGCGAGGGAGGGAGCGAGCGAGGGAGGGAGCGAGCGAGGGAGGGAGCGAGCGAGCGAGCGAGGGAGGGAGCAAGCGATGGAGGGAGGGAGGGAGCAAGCGATGGAGGGAGGGAGGGAGCGAGCGAGGGAGGGATGGAGGGAGCGAGCGAGGGAGGGATGGAGGGAGTGAGCGGGGAGGAATGGAGGGAGAGAGCGAGGGAGGGATGGAGGGAGCGAGCGAGGGAGGGATGGAGGGAGCGAGCGAGGGTGGGATGGAGGGTGCGAGCGAGGGTGGGATGGAGGGTGCGAGCGAGGGTGGGATGGAGGGAGCGAGCGAGGGAGGGATGGAGGGAGCGAGCGAGGGAGGAAGGGATGGAGGGAGCGAGCGAGCGAGGGAGGGAGGGAGCGAGCGAGGGAGGGATGGAGGGAGCGAGCGAGGGAGGGATGGAGGGAGGGAGCGAGCGAGGGAGGGATGGAGGGAGCGAGCGACGGGAGGGAGGGAGGGAGGGAGCGAGCTAGGGAGGGAGGGAGGGAGCGAGCGAGGGAGCGAGCGAGCGAGCGAGGGAGGGAGCGAGGGAGGGAGGGAGGGAGGGAGGGAGCGAGCGAGGGAGGGAGCGAGGGAGGGAGCGAGGGAGGGAGAGAGCGAGGGAGGGAGCGAGGGAGAGAGCAAGGGAGAGAGCGAGGGAGGGAGAGAGCGAGGGAGGGAGCGAGCGAGGGAGGGAGCGAGCGAGGGAGGGAGCGAGCGAGGGAGGGAGGGGAGCGAGCGAGGGAGGGAGCGAGCGAGGGAGGGAGCGAGCGAGGGGGGAGCGAGCGAGGGAGGGAGGGAGCGAGCGAGGGAGGGAGCGAGGCTGGGAGGGAGGGGAGCGAGCGATGGAGGGAGGGACGGAGCGAGCGAGGGAGGGAGCGAGCGAGCGATGCGAGCGAGCGAGCGAGCGAGCGCGGGAGGGCGCAAGGGAGGGAGCAAGCGAAGGAGGGAGGGAGGGAGCGAGCGAGGGAGGGATGGAGGGAGCGAGCGAGGGAGGGATGGAGGGAGTGAGCGGGGAGGAATGGAGGGAGAGAGCGAGGGAGGGATGGAGGGAGCGAGCGAGGGAGGGATGGAGGGAGCGAGCGAGGGTGGGATGGAGGGTGCGAGCGAGGGTGGGATGGAGGGAGCGAGCGAGGGTGGGATGGAGGGAGCGAGCGAGGGAGGGATGGAGGGAGCGAGCGACCGAGGGAGGGATGGAGGGAGCAAGCGATGGAGGGAGGGAGGGAGCGAGCGAGGGAGGGGATGGAGGGAGCGAGCGGGGAGGAATGGAGGGAGAGAGCGAGGGAGGGATGGAGGGAGCGAGCGAGGGAGGGATGGAGGGAGCGACGAGGGTGGGATGGAGGGAGCGAGCGAGGGTGGGATGGAAGGGAGCGAGCGAGGGTGGGATGGAGGGAGCGAGCGAGGGTGGGATGGAGGGAGCGAGCGAGGGTGGGATGGAGGGAGGCGAGCGAGGGAGGGATGGAGGGAGCGAGCGACCGAGGGAGGGATGGAGGGAGCGAGCGAGCGAGGGAGGGAGGGAGCGAGCGAGGGAGGGATGGAGGGAGCGAGCGAGCGTGGGATGGAGGGAGCGAGCGAGCGTGGGATGGAGGGAGCGAGCGAGGGAGGGATGGAGGGAGCGAGCGAGGGAGGGAGGGAGGGAGCGAGCGAGCGAGGGAGGGAGGGAGGGAGCGAGCGACGGGAGGGAGGGAGGGAGCGAGCGACGGGAGGGAGGGAGGGAGCGAGCGAGCGAGGGAGGGAGGGAGCGAGCGAGGGAGGGAGGGAGCGAGCGAGGGAGGGAGGGAGGGAGCGAGCGAGGGAGGGAGGGAGCGAGCGAGGGAGGGAGCGAGCGAGGGAGGGAGGGAGGGAGTGAGCGATGGAGGGAGGGAGCGAGCGAGGGAGGGAGCGAGCGAGCGAGGGAGGGAGCGAGCGAGGGAGGGAGCGAGCGAGCGAGCGAGGGAGGGAGCAAGCGATGGAGGGAGGGAGGGAGGGAGCAAGCGATGGAGGGAGGGAGGGAGCGAGCGAGGGAGGGATGGAGGGAGCGAGCGAGGGAGGGATGGAGGGAGTGAGCGGGGAGGAATGGAGGGAGAGAGCGAGGGAGGGATGGAGGGAGCGAGCGAGGGAGGGATGGAGGGAGCGAGCGAGGGTGGGATGGAGGGTGCGAGCGAGGGTGGGATGGAGGGAGCGAGCGAGGGTGGGATGGAGGGAGCGAGCGAGGGTGGGATGGAGGGAGCGAGCGAGGGAGGGATGGAGGGAGCGAGCGACCGAGGGAGGGATGGAGGGAGCGAGCGAGGGTGGGATGGAGGGAGCGAGCGAGGGAGGGATGGAGGGAGCGAGCGAGCGAGCGAGGGATGGAGGGAGCGAGCGAGCGAGGGATGGAAGGAGCGAGCGAGGGATGGAGGGAGCGAGCGAGCGAGGGATGGAGGGAGCGAGCGAGCGAGGGATGGAGGGAGCGAGCGAGCGAGGGATGGAGGGAGCGAGCGAGCGAGGGAGGGAGGGAGCGAGCGAGCGAGGGATGGAGGGAGCGAGCGAGGGAGGGAGGGAGGGAGCGAGCGAGGGAGGGAGCGAGCGAGGGAGGGAGGGAGGGAGCGAGCGAGGGAGGGAGGGAGCGAGCGAGGGAGGGAGGGAGCGAGCGAGGGAGGGAGCGAGCGAGGGAGGGAGGGAGGGAGGGAGGGAGGGAGTGAGCGATGGAGGGAGGGAGCGAGCGAGGGAGGGAGCGAGCGAGCGAGGGAGGGAGCGAGCGAGGGAGGGAGCGAGGGAGTGAGCGAGGGAGGGAGTGAGCGATGGAGGGAGGAGGGAGGCGAGCGAGGGAGGGATGGAGGGAGCGAGCGAGGGTGGGATGGAGGGAGCGAGCGAGGGGTGGGATGGAGGGAGCGAGCGAGGGTGGGATGGAGGGAGCGAGCGAGGGTGGGATGGAGGGAGCGAGCGAGCGAGGGAGGGAGGGAGCGAGCGAGGGAGGGATGGAGGGAGCGAGCGAGCGTGGGATGGAGGGAGCGAGCGAGCGTGGGATGGAGGGAGCGAGCGAGGGAGGGATGGAGGGAGCGAGCGAGCGAGGGAGGGAGGGAGCGAGCGAGCGAGGGAGGGAGGGAGCGAGCGAGGGAGGGAGGGAGGGAGCGAGCGAGGGAGGGAGGGAGGGAGCGAGCGAGGGAGGGAGCGAGCGAGGGAGGGAGGGAGCGAGCGAGGGAGGGAGGGAGCGAGCGAGGGAGGGAGCGAGCGAGGGAGGGAGGGAGGGAGGGAGGGAGGGAGTGAGCGATGGAGGGAGGGGAGGGAGCGAGGGAGGCAGAGAGCGAGGGAGGTAGGGAGTGAGCGAGGGAGGCAGGGAGGGAGGGAGTGAGCGAGGGAGGGAGGGAGTGAGCGAGGGAGGGAGGGAGCGAGCGAGGGAGGCAGGGAGGGAGCGAGCGAGGGAGGCAGGGAGGGAGGGAGCGAGCGAGGGTGGGATGGAGCGAGCGAGCGAGGGAGGGATGGAGGGAGCGAGCGAGGGTGGGATGGAGGGAGCGAGCGAGGGAGGGATGGAGGGAGCGAGCGAGCGAGGGATGGAGGGAGCGAGCGACCGAGGGAGGGATGGAGGGAGCGAGCGAGCGAGGGAGGGATGGAGGGAGCGAGCGAGCGAGGGAGGGATGGAGGGAGCGAGCGAGCGTGGGATGGAGGGAGCGAGCGAGGGTGGGATGGAGGGAGCGAGCGAGGGTGGGATGGAGGGAGCGAGCGAGGGAGGGATGGAGGGAGCGAGCGACCGAGGGAGGGATGGAGGGAGCGAGCGAGCGAGGGAGGGATGGAGGGAGCGAGCGAGCGAGGGAGGGAGGGAGCGAGCGAGCTAGGGAGGGATGGAGGGAGCGAGCGAGGGTGGGATGGAGGGAGCGAGCGAGGGAGGGATGGAGGGAGCGAGCGACCGAGGGAGGGATGGAGGGAGCGAGCGAGCGAGGGAGGGAGGGAGCGAGCGAGGGAGGGATGGAGGGAGCGAGCGAGCGTGGGATGGAGGGAGCGAGCGAGCGAGGGATGGAGGGAGCGAGCGAGGGAGGGATGGAGGGAGCGAGCGAGCGAGCGAGGGAGGGAGGGAGGGAGGGAGGGAGCGAGCGAGGGAGGGAGGGAGGGAGCGAGCGACGGGAGGGAGGGAGGGAGCGAGCGACGGGAGGGAGGGAGGGAGCGATCGAGGGAGGGAGGGAGCGAGCGAGGGAGGGAGGGAGCGAGCGAGGGAGGGAGCGAGCGAGGGAGGGAGGGAGGGAGGGAGTGAGCGATGGAGGGAGGGAGCGAGCGAGGGAGGGAGCGAGCGAGCGAGGGAGGGAGCGAGCGAGCGAGGGAGGGAGCGAGCGAGGGAGGGAGCGAGGGAGTGAGCGAGGGAGGGAGCAAGCGATGGAGGGAGGGAGGGAGCGAGCGAGGGAGGGATGGAGGGAGCGAGCGAGGGTGGGATGGAGGGAGCGAGCGAGGGTGGGATGGAGGGAGCGAGCGAGGGTGGGATGGAGGGAGCGAGCGAGGGAGGGATGGAGGGAGCGAGCGACCGAGGGAGGGATGGAGGGAGCGAGCGAGCGAGGGAGGGATGGAGGGAGCGAGCGAGCGAGGGAGGGATGGAGGGAGCGAGCGAGCGTGGGATGGAGGGAGCGAGCGAGGGAGGGATGGAGTGTGCGAGCGAGGGAGGGAGGGAGGGAGCGAGCGAGCTAGGGAGGGAGGGAGGGAGCGAGGGAGGGAGGGAGCGAGCGAGGGAGGGAGCGAGCGAGGGAGGGAGCGAGCGAGGGAGCGAGGGAGCGAGCGAGGGAGTGAGGGAGCGAGCAATGGAGCGAGGGAGGGAGCGAGCGAGGGAGGGAGCGAGCGAGGGAGGGAGGCGAGCGAGGGAGGGAGCGAGCGAGGGAGGGAGCGAGCGAGCGAGCGAGGGAGGGAGGGAGCGAGCGAGCGAGGGAGGGAGCGAGCGAGGGAGGGAGGGAGCGAGCGAGCGAGGGATGGCGGGAGCGAGCGAGCGAGGGATGCGGGAGCGAGCGAGCGAGGGATGGCGGGAGCGAGCGAGCGAGGGATGGCGGGAGCGAGCGAGCGAGGGATGGCGGGAGCGAGCGAGCGAGGGATGGCGGGAGCGAGCGAGCGAGGGATGGCGGGAGCGAGCGAGCGAGGGATGGCGGGAGCGAGCGAGCGAGGGATGGCGGGAGCGAGCGAGCGAGGGATGGCGGGAGCGAGCGAGCGAGGGATGGCGGGAGCGAGCGAGCGAGGGATGGCGGGGAGCGAGCGAGCGATGGGATGGCGGGAGCGAGCGAGCGAGGGATGGCGGGAGCGGAGCGAGCGAGGGATGGCGGGGAGCGAGCGAGCGAGGGATGGCGGCGAGCGAGCGAGCGAGGAGCGAGCGAGGGAGCGAGCGAGCGAGGGATGGCGGGAGCGAGCGAGCGAGGGATGGCGGGGAGCGAGCGAGCGAGGGATGGCGGGAGCGAGCGAGCGAGGGATGGCGGGAGCGAGCGAGCTAGGGAGGGAGGGAGGGAGCGAGCGAGGGAGGGAGGGGAGGGAGCGAGGGAGGGAGGGAGCGAGCGAGGGAGGGAGGGAGCGAGCGAGGGAGTGAGGGAGCGAGCGAGGGAGTGAGGGAGCGAGCGAGGGAGTGAGGGAGCGAGCAATGGAGCGAGGGAGCGAGCAATGGAGCGAGGGAGGGAGCGAGCGAGGGAGGGAGCGAGCGAGGGAGGGAGCGAGCGAGGGAGGGAGCGAGCGAGGGAGGGAGCGAGCGAGGGAGGGAGCGAGCGAGGGAGGGAGCGAGCGAGGGAGGGAGCGAGCGAGCGAGGGAGGGAGGGAGGGAGGGAGCGAGCGATGGAGAGGGAGGGAGCGAGCGAGGGAGGGATTGAGGGAGCGAGCGGGGAGGGATGGAGGGAGAGAGCGAGCGAGGGAGGGATGGAGGGAGCGAGCGAGGGTGGGATGGAGGGAGCGAGCGAGGGTGGGATGGAGGGAGCGAGCGAGGGTGAGATGGAGGGAGCGAGCGAGGGTGAGATGGAGGGAGCGAGTGACCGAGGGAGGGATGGAGGGAGCGAGCGAGCGAGGGAGGGAGGGAGGGAGCGAGCGAGCTAGGGAGGCGAGGAGGGAGCGAGCGAGCTAGGGAGGGAGGGAGGGAGCGAGCGAGGGAGGGAGGGAGCGAGCGAGGGAGGGATGGAGGGTGCGAGGGAGGGATGGAGGGAGCGAGCGAGCGAGGGAGGGAACGAGCGAGCGAGGGAGGGAGCGAGCGAGCGAGGGAGGGAGGGAGCGAGGGAGGGAGGGAGGGAGCGAGCGAGCGAGCGAGGGAGGGAGGGAGGGAGCTAGCGATGGAGGGAGGGAGGGAGCGAGCGACGGCAGGGAGGGAGGGAGCGAGCGGGGGAGGGATGGAGGGAGCGAGCGGGGGAGGGATGGAGGGAGAGAGCGAGCTAGGGAGGGTGGGAGGGAGCGAGCGAGGGAGGGAGCGAGCGAGCGAGGCAGGGAGCGAGGGAGCGAGGGAGGGAGGGAGCGAGCGAGTGAGGGAGGGAGCGAGGGAGGGAGGGAGCGAGCGATGGAGGGAGGGAGCGAGCGAGCGAGGGAGGGATGGAGGGAGCGAGCGAGGGAGGGATGGAGGGAGCGAGCGGGGGAGGGATGGAGGGAGAGAGCGAGCGAGGGAGGGATGGAGGGAGCGAGCGAGGGAGGGATGGAGGGAGCGAGCGAGGGAGGGATGGAGGGAGCGAGCGAGGGTGGGATGGAGGGAGCGAGCGAGGGTGGGATGGAGGGTGCGAGGGAGGGATGGAGGGAGCGAGCGACCGAGGGAGGGATGGAGGGAGCGAGCGAGCGAGGGAGGGAGGGAGGGAGCGAGTGAGCTAGGGAGGGAGGGAGGGAGTGAGCGAGGGAGGGAGGGAGCGAGGGAGGGAGCGAGCGAGGGAGGGAGCGAGCGAGGGAGGGAGCGAGCGAGCGAGCGAGCGAGGGAGCGAGGGAGGGAGCGAGCGAGGGAGCGAGCGAGGGAGCGAGCGAGGGAGGGAGGGAGCGAGCGAGTGAGGGAGGGAGCGAGGGAGGGAGGGAGGGAGCGAGCGATGGAGGGAGGGAGGGAGCGAGCGAGGGAGGGATGGAGGGAGCGAGCGGGGGAGGGATGGAGGGAGAGAGCGAGCGAGGGTGGGATGGAGGGAGCGAGCGAGGGAGGGATGGAGGGAGCGAGCGAGGGTGGGATGGAGGGAGCGAGCGAGGGTGGGATGGAGGGAGCGAGCGAGGGTGGGATGGAGGGAGCGAGCGAGGGTGGGATGGAGGGAGCGAGGGAGGGATGGAGGGAGGGAGGGAGCGAGTGAGCTAGGGAGGGAGGGAGGGAGCGAGCGAGGGAGGGAGGGAGGGAGGGAGCGAGCGAGCTAGGGAGGGAGGGAGGGAGCGAGCGACGGGAGGGAGTGAGGGAGGGAGCGAGCGACGGGAGGGAGGGATGGAGGGAGCGAGCGACCGAGGGAGGGAGGGAGGGAGCGAGTGAGCTAGGGAGGGAGGGAGGGAGCGAGGGAGGGAGGGAGCGAGCGAGGGAGGGAGGGAGCGAGCGAGCGAGGGAGGGAGGGAGGGAGGGAGCGAGCGAGCGAGCGAGCGAGGGAGGGAGGGAGCGAGCGAGGGAGGGAGGGAGCGAGCGAGGGAGGGAGGGAGCGAGCGAGGGAGGGAGGGAGCGAGCGAGGGAGGGAGGGAGCGAGGGAGGGAGGGAGCGAGGGAGGGAGGGAGCGAGGGAGGGAGGGAGCGAGCGATGGAGGGAGCGAGCGATGGAGGGAGGGAGGGAGCGAGCGAGGGAGGGAGGGAGGGAGCGAGCGGGGGAGGGATGGAGGGAGAGAGCGAGCGAGGGAGGGCGGGAGCGAGCGAGGGAGGGAGCGAGCGAGTGAGGGATGGAGGGAGCGAGCGAGGGAGGGATGGAGGGAGCGAGCGAGGGAGGGATGGAGGGAGCGAGCGAGGGAGGGATGGAGGGAGCGAGCGAGCGAGGGAGGGATGGAGGGAGCAAGCGAGGGAGGGCAGGAGCGAGCGAGGGAGGGATGGAGGGAGCGAGCGAGCGAGGGAGGGATGGAGGGAGCAAGCGAGGGAGGGCAGGAGCGAGCGAGGGAGGGATGGAGGGAGCGAGGGAGGGAGAAGTGTTGCCGGGGCTTTTTCGTCTTGCACTCCTCAGGACAAGTGCAAGAATGCCAAATTTCAGAGGCTGGCACCAATATACACGGCAGGAGAGAAAAAGGGAGCTGGTTGGTTGGCGAGTCGACTCTGATTGGCCGAGATGTTGCCATGGAGAAATTAACGAGGAACTAAAGGCCCCTCCGCTCACCGAGCTCCCTCCCGGGGAATTCAAAAAAGGCACAAGGTTGGAAGGTGTCCCCACTGTATGCAGAGGCCGGGTCCCTGTATATGAACGAATGTCACCTCGAGCACGTATAAATGAGCCATGTTACCATCGCGACTGATCACCCTGATGCGGTTGTTAGTGGAGCTAGTAGCGCATCGTTCAGCAGGTGCTGACCGACCATGGGGCCGCGTGGAACGGAAGGCCCTTTGTTTTGGGGTTTGGCGAGAGTGGGCTGGTTGAGCCCGCTACGGACAGTCGAAGGGAGCACGCTGTCCGATTCCATCAGCCAATCGCTGGGGACGGACGGTCCGGAGAAGTAAAGTGAGGTTGAACCCGCTGGCTCAGATGTTTGGGTGGGTGAGGGGGATAGTCTCACCTCGACACTGCTGGCAGTACCACTGCCGAATGCCCTTGGCCATCTTCTCGGTGATCTGGATGCAATCCCCATGGAACCACTCGTTACACTTGTCGCAGCCGCTGACAGGACAGGAAAAGACAAGATTAACACGGTGAATGATGTCATTGCACCACCCACCCCCCCCCCCAACGTTCCTCCCAGATATTCAACTGTGGGGGTCAGCATCAGGAGCAAGACAAACACTCCAGGGGGAGTCCCTTAGGTGGAGAGGGTCGCTGGGTAGTATTTGGTGGGGTAGGAGTGGGGGGGGCATTGTGTGGTCGGCTAATTCTGGAGTTGCCCTTTGCCACGGTGCACAGTTACATCAGTGGGCACCGCCCCCACCCCTATCGCCTAATCAGGTCTGCCCACAGTATTTGGCCAGAGCCACAGCTGTGCCAAGCCTGGGCAGCAGGGGCTCACTAGGAGAGGCGGGGACATTTTGAGGAACGGGTGGGCAATTCCACCACAGAGGCCGTTACTCCATCCCTCGCCCTCAGTACAGGGAATCCTTCGGTCCACCACCCAGCCCTCCTTAGTCACCCTAGACTCCCTTCGGCTGAGGGGGTCTTTTGTTTGGCAGCTCCTCATGAGGCAGTTGACCGACCCCCTGTTGGCGAAGATGAGTACCCGCCTGATACTCGCCAGCCCTTTTGTGTTGAAATCGGATGGGGTCATAACCATCGTCCGCGTCATTCTGAAGCGCTTGCTGCTGTAGGGAACCCCCGACACCAGCGGCAGGAGCCCCACACTCTCAGCCCGCCTGCCTCCACAGCAGCGCACAGGGAGTGCCTCCCCTGTGATAAGTTCACAACCGTGTTCACAGAAGGCTCTTGAGAAAGTGCCACACGAGAGGCTTCTCAGCAGCAGTTGTGTGTGCCTGGATGGGGATGGTCTAAGGGACGGGGGGGGAGTGTGCTAGATGGCCATGTTTTGGATTGTTGGGATAAGGAGCTGTCCCCCCCGGGACCCGTACATCTAGAATTACATAAGCCCAGAGACAGGCCATTCAGCCCCTCTGCTCTGCAGCGTTTCTGCCCCACACCAGCCTCCTGTTTCATTTCCCCCCAACATCCTTCCTCCCACGTGTTTATTAGCGCCCCCGCCCCGTAAACGCATCAATTGTAACGCCCACCCCCCCCCCCCCCCCGGTTCATGCGTTGGCGAGCCTAGGTAAGGGTGACAGGCAGGCCAGAGTGTGAAGGCCTCCCTGGGAGAATAGCCCACTGATGTTCAAATGGCAAAAGGGCAACTGAAAAACCCCAGGTGGCAGCAATCCTGGAGGGGGTGGGGGGGAACACGTGCACAGTGGGGTGAAAGCGGAGCAGAGGAACACCATGGAATCCCTCCCCACCCGCCGCCGGGGAGGGGGGAGGTCACTCACATCATGAAGCAGTTGATGTCTGGCCGCCGGCAGATGCAGTAGACGGGGGCATTGGCCATGTCGGGGTCTGTCAGCTCCAGGTCCTCCAGCCTCGCTGCCTCCAGACTCACCGAGTCGCTCGCCGCGATGCCCTGTGAAGAGGAGGGTGGGAGGAGGGTGAAACCAGATTGCCCAAGGTCAGGTCACCATATACTGTGTCACATCAAAACCACGTACAGAACATTCAGGCAATGACCATCTCCAACAAGAGAGAATCGAACCATCACCCCCCTTGATGTTCAGTGGCATTACCATCACTGAATCCCCTACTGTCAACATCCTGGGGGTTATCATTGACCAGAAACTGAACTGGACCCAGCCATATAAATACTTAATACATTTAGATTCATACGTTAATATACATTTTATTACACGTTAAGTGTATTAATATACACATATTAAAATACATTTTATTATACATTAAATATATATGTAACCATATATTTATATATATATTCTATTACACATTAAATATATTAATATACACATAATAACATTTTATTATGCATTAAATATAATATATATGTAATTGCGTATTAATATATACTTTGTTACACACTAAACATATACATATGAAAAAATTTCTCTGTCTCAAATGAACAACCCCTGATGTTTAAACAGTGACCTTCCCTCGTTCTAGATTCTCCCACAAGAGGAAACATCCTCTCCACATCAACCCTGTCGAGACCTCTCGGGATCTTAAAGGGTTCAATCGAGTCGCCTCTCACTCTTCTGAACTCCAGCGGAGACAAGCCCAGCCTGTCCAACCTTCCCTCGTAAGACAACCCCGCCCATTCCTGGTATGAGTCTGGTGAACCTGCTCTGAACGGCTTCCAACACATTAAAATCCTTCCTTCAGTCAGGAGACCAACACTGTGCACAGTGCTCCAGATGTGGTCCCACCAATGCCCTGGAAAACTGAAGCATAACCTCCCCACTTTGGTGTTCAGTTGCCCTCGCAATAAATGATAACATTCTATGAGCTTTCCTAATGCCCTGCTGGATCTGCATACGAGCCTTCTGTGATTCATGCACTAGGACACCCAGATCCCTCTGCACCTCAGAGCTCTGCAACAGATCCCTCTGCACCTCAGAGCTCAGCTACAGATCCCTCTGCACCTCAGAGCTCAGCTACAGATCCCTCTGCACCTCAGAGCTCAGCTACAGATCCCTCTGCACCTCAGAGCTCAGCTACAGATCCCTCTGCACCTCAGAGCTCAGCTACAGATCCCTCTGCACCTCAGAGCTCAGCTACAGATCCCTCTGCACCTCAGAGCTCAGCTACAGATCCCTCTGCACCTCAGAGCTCAGCTACAGATCCCTCTGCACCTCAGAGCTCAGCTACAGATCCCTCTGCACCTCAGAGCTCAGCTACAGATCCCTCTGCACCTCAGAGCTCAGCTACAGATCCCTCTGCACCTCAGAGCTCAGCTACAGATCCCTCTGCACCTCAGAGCTCTGCAACAGATCCCTCTGCACCTCAGAGCTCTGCAACAGATCCCTCTGCACCTGAGCTCAGCTACAGATCCCTCTGCAACAGATCCCTCTGCATCTCAGAGCTCAGCTACAGATCCCTCTGCAACAGATCCCTCTGCAACAGATCCCTCTGCAACAGATCCCTCTGCACCTCAGAGCTCAGCTACAGATCCCTCTGCACCTCAGAGCTCAGCTACAGATCCCTCTGCACCTCAGAGCTCAGCTACAGATCCCTCTGCACCTCAGAGCTCTGCAACAGATCCCTCTGCACCTGAGCTCTGCAACAGATCCCTCTGCACCTGAGCTCTGCAACAGATCCCTCTGCAACAGATCCCTCTGCAACAGATCCCTCTGCAACAGATCCCTCTGCAACAGATCCCTCTGCAACAGATCCCTCTGCAACAGATCCCTCTGCAACAGATCCCTCTGCACCTCAGAGCTCAGCTACAGATCCTTCTGCACCTCAGAGCTCTGCAACAGATCCCTCTGCACCTCAGAGCTCAGCTACAGATCCCTCTGCACCTCAGAGCTCAGCTACAGATCCCTCTGCACCTGAGCTCTGCAACAGATCCCTCTGCACCTGAGCTCTGCAACAGATCCCTCTGCACCTGAGCTCTGCAACAGATCCCTCTGCACCTGAGCTCAGCTACAGATCCCTCTGCACCTGAGCTCAGCTACAGATCCCTCTGCACCTGAGCTCAGCTACAGATCCCTCTGCACCTGAGCTCAGCTACAGATCCCTCTGCACCTGAGCTCTGCAACAGATCCCTCTGCACCTGAGCTCTGCAACAGATCCCTCTGCAACAGATCCCTCTGCAACAGATCCCTCTGCAACAGATCCCTCTGCAACAGATCCCTCTGCAACAGATCCCTCTGCACCTCAGAGCTCAGCTACAGATCCTTCTGCACCTCAGAGCTCTGCAACAGATCCCTCTGCACCTCAGAGCTCAGCTACAGATCCCTCTGCACCTCAGAGCTCAGCTACAGATCCCTCTGCACCTGAGCTCTGCAACAGATCCCTCTGCACCTGAGCTCTGCAACAGATCCCTCTGCACCTGAGCTCTGCAACAGATCCCTCTGCACCTGAGCTCAGCTACAGATCCCTCTGCACCTGAGCTCAGCTACAGATCCCTCTGCACCTGAGCTCAGCTACAGATCCCTCTGCACCTGAGCTCAGCTACAGATCCCTCTGCAACAGATCCCTCTGCACCTCAGAGCTCAGCTACAGATCCCTCTGCACCTCAGAGCTCAGCTACAGATCCCTCTGCACCTCAGAGCTCAGCTACAGATCCCTCTGCACCTCAGAGCTCAGCTACAGATCCCTCTGCACCTCAGAGCTCAGCTACAGATCCTCTGCACCTCAGAGCTCAGCTACAGATCCCTCTGCACCTCAGAGCTCAGCTACAGATCCCTCTGCACCTCAGAGCTCAGCTACAGATCCCTCTGCACCTCAGAGCTCAGCTACAGATCCCTCTGCACCTCAGAGCTCAGCTACAGATCCCTCTGCACCTCAGAGCTCAGCTACAGATCCCTCTGCACCTCAGAGCTCAGCTACAGATCCCTCTGCACCTCAGAGCTCAGCTACAGATCCCTCTGCACCTCAGAGCTCAGCTACAGATCCCTCTGCACCTCAGAGCTCAGCTACAGATCCCTCTGCACCTCAGAGCTCAGCTACAGATCCCTCTGCACCTCAGAGCTCAGCTACAGATCCCTCTGCACCTCAGAGCTCAGCTACAGATCCCTCTGCACCTCAGAGCTCAGCTACAGATCCCTCTGCACCTCAGAGCTCAGCTACAGATCCCTCTGCACCTCAGAGCTCAGCTACAGATCCCTCTGCACCTCAGAGCTCAGCTACAGATCCCTCTGCACCTCAGAGCTCAGCTACAGATCCCTCTGCACCTCAGAGCTCAGCTACAGATCCCTCTGCACCTCAGAGCTCAGCTACAGATCCCTCTGCACCTCAGAGCTCAGCTACAGATCCCTCTGCACCTCAGAGCTCAGCTACAGATCCCTCTGCACCTCAGAGCTCAGCTACAGATCCCTCTGCACCTCAGAGCTCAGCTACAGATCCCTCTGCACCTCAGAGCTCAGCTACAGATCCCTCTGCACCTCAGAGCTCAGCTACAGATCCCTCTGCACCTCAGAGCTCAGCTACAGATCCCTCTGCACCTCAGAGCTCAGCTACAGATCCCTCTGCACCTCAGAGCTCAGCTACAGATCCCTCTGCACCTCAGAGCTCAGCTACAGATCCCTCTGCACCTCAGAGCTCAGCTACAGATCCCTCTGCACCTCAGAGCTCAGCTACAGATCCCTCTGCACCTCAGAGCTCAGCTACAGGTCCCTCTGCACCTCAGAGCTCAGCTACAGGTCCCTCTGCACCTCAGAGCTCTGCAACAGGTCCCTCTGCACCTCAGAGCTCTGCAACAGGTCCCTCTGCACCTCAGAGCTCTGCAACAGGTCCCTCTGCACCTCAGAGCTCTGCAACAGGTCCCTCTGCACCTCAGAGCTCTGCAACAGGTCCCTCTGCACCTCAGAGCTCTGCAACAGGTCCCTCTGCACCTCAGAGCTCTGCAACAGGTCCCTCTGCACCTCAGAGCTCTGCAACAGGTCCCTCTGCACCTCAGAGCTCTGCAACAGGTCCCTCTGCACCTCAGAGCTCTGCAACAGGTCCTCTGCACCTCAGAGCTCTGCAACAGGTCCCTCTGCACCTCAGAGCTCTGCAACAGGTCCCTCTGCACCTCAGAGCTCTGCAACAGGTCCCTCTGCACCTCAGAGCTCTGCAACAGGTCCCTCTGCACCTCAGAGCTCTGCAACAGGTCCCTCTGCACCTCAGAGCTCTGCAACAGGTCCCTCTGCACCTCAGAGCTCTGCAACAGGTCCCTCTGCACCTCAGAGCTCTGCAACAGGTCCCTCTGCACCTCAGAGCTCTGCAACAGGTCCCTCTGCACCTCAGAGCTCTGCAACAGGTCCCTCTGCACCTCAGAGCTCTGCAACAGGTCCCTCTGCACCTCAGAGCTCTGCAACAGGTCCCTCTGCACCTCAGAGCTCTGCAACAGGTCCCTCTGCACCTCAGAGCTCTGCAACAGGTCCCTCTGCACCTCAGAGCTCTGCAACAGGTCCCTCTGCACCTCAGAGCTCTGCAACAGGTCCCTCTGCACCTCAGAGCTCTGCAACAGGTCCCTCTGCACCTCAGAGCTCTGCAACAGGTCCCTCTGCACCTCAGAGCTCTGCAACAGGTCCCTCTGCACCTCAGAGCTCTGCAACAGGTCCCTCTGCACCTCAGAGCTCTGCAACAGGTCCCTCTGCACCTCAGAGCTCTGCAACAGGTCCCTCTGCACCTCAGAGCTCTGCAACAGGTCCCTCTGCACCTCAGAGCTCTGCAACAGGTCCCTCTGCACCTCAGAGCTCTGCAACAGGTCCCTCTGCACCTCAGAGCTCTGCAACAGGTCCCTCTGCACCTCAGAGCTCTGCAACAGGTCCCTCTGCACCTCAGAGCTCTGCAACAGATCCCTCTGCACCTCAGAGCTCTGCAACAGATCCCTCTGCACCTCAGAGCTCTGCAACAGATCCCTCTGCACCTCAGAGCTCTGCAACAGATCCCTCTGCACCTCAGAGCTCTGCAACAGATCCCTCTGCACCTCAGAGCTCTGCAACAGATCCCTCTGCACCTCAAAGCTCTGCAACAGATCCCTCTGCACCTCAAAGCTCTGCAACAGATCCCTCTGCACCTCAGAGCTCAGCTACATATCCCTCTGCACCTCAGAGCTCAGCAACAGATCCCTCTGCACCTCAGAACTCTGCAACAGATCCCTCTGCACCTCAGAGCTCTGCAACAGATCCCTCTGCACTCAGAGCTCTGCAACAGATTCCTCTGCACCAGATCCCTCTGCACCAGATCCCTCTGCACCTCAGAACTCTGCAACAGATCCCTCTGCACCCCAGAGCTCTGCAACAGATCCCTCTGCACCCCAGAGCTCTGCAATCTCTCACCAATTAGATGACATGCTTCTCTTTTATTCTTCCTGCCAAAATGGACAATTTCACATTTTCCCACATTAAACTCCACCCGCCAGATCTTTGCCCACTCGCTCCACCTATCCACGCCTTTTTGTAGCCTCCTTATGCCCCGCTTCACAACTTACTTTCCTACTTATCTTTACGCCAGCAGCAAATTTGGCAAACGTCCCTCCATCCAAGTCATGAATATAAATTGTAAACAGTCGGGGTTCCAACACTGAGCCCAGCTGCACACTACTCTACACCTTGACAGCCTGTAAAAGGCCCATTTATGCTTACTCTCTGCTTCCTGTGAGCCAGCCAATCTTCCATTTTCTATTGTATATTAAACATATCCATTATAATAATTATTAAAATATTAAACATGTTTAGTAAAATGAATAACAAAAACATAAATATACCAAGACATCTACACTTGTATATGTTATTATACATTCAATAATAAACCCATATACTTTTACGTTAACATTTATTTTATTACGTGTTTTTCCTTGCCTTTAAATATATTTAATTACACATTCAAATTAACAAATGCATTTGTATATTGAAATAAACTGTATTATAAATACTGCCCTATATATTTATATGTTAAACATTGATTATCTTTATATATCCACATACTTTGCATCCTTTAATGAATGAATTCATGTTCATAAATATTAGAATAAATTTCACGAGACACTTTACAAATAAATATTTAGGTATTTTTACGATATTTTTATATTAGTTTATGTTTTACGACACATTTTTACTCTCCTCTTGATGAATTTGTATCAATTTGGGAAAAGCAACGCGGGGAGGGGGGGGGTGGGAGAGGAGGCCGGGGGAGGGGGGCCGGGGGCCAAGGGAGGTGGGTGGTGGGGGAGGGGGCCGGGAAGGGGTGGTGGTAGAGGAGGCCGGTAGAGGGGGCCGGTGGAGGGGGGCGGTACAGGAGGCTGGTGGAGGGGAGCGGTACAGGAGGCCGGTGGAGGGGGGCGGTACAGGAGGCCGGTGGAGGGGGGCGGTACAGGAGGCCGGTGGAGGGGGGCGGTACAGGAGGCCGGTGGAGGGGGGGCGGTACAGGAGGCCGGTGGAGGGGGGCGGTACAGGAGGCCGGTGGAGGGGGGGCGGTACAGGAGGCCGGTGGAGGGGGGCGGTACAGGAGGCTGGTGGAGGGGGGCGGTACAGGAGGCCGGTGGAGGGGAGCGGTACAGGAGGCCGGTGGAAGGGGGTGGTAGAGGAGGCCGGTGGAAGGGGGTGGTAGAGGAGGCCGGTGGAGGGGGGGGTGGTAGAGGAGGAGGGGGTATGGGGGGGGGGGGTGGTAGATGAGGCCGGGGGAAGGGGGTGGTGGGGGGTATGGGGAGGGGGGGGGGTGGGAATGGAGGAGGGGGTATGGGAAGGGGGGGTGGTAGAGGAGGAGGGGCTATGGGGAGGGGGGGGGGGGGGGATGATAGAGGAGGCCGGTGGAAATGGGTGGTAGAGGGGGCCAGGGGAGGGGGGTGGTAGAGAAAGGGGGTGGGGGGGGGGCTATGGAGGGGTATGGGATGGGGGGGAGGGGAGATGGTAGAGGAGGCCGGTGGAGGAGGTTGGTGGAGGTGGGTGGTAGAGGAGGAGGGGCAGAGAGGAGAGGGGTGCGGCAGAGGAGGCCGGGGAGGGAGCCAGTTCTTTCTAAGGACTCAAGGCCGACATTAAAGCCCCCTCGAGCCGAGCTGACACAACGGAGCCAGTGACCCCCCCCCCCCCCCCCCCACCCACCGAGGCAGCAGTGCTGGGTCTTCCTGGAGCGCCGCCTCATGCATCACCACCACCCCAGAGGGCTCCGGAAAGCTGCCCGGTGGCCATGCGCACCCCCCCCCAACTCCGCCCCCCCCAAAGGGGACGGTGACTCCCCCCTCCCTCCCCCCCCAATGGGGACGGTGACTCCACTCCTCCCCCAATGGGAAGGTGACTCCCCCCCTTCCCATCCCCCCCAATGGGGACGGTGCTTCCCCCCTCCTTCCTCCCCATAATGGCGACGGTGCCTTCCCACCTCTCCCCCCACAATGGGGACGGTGACTCTCCCCCTTCCCACCAACGGGGACGGTGACCCCCCCCTCCCCTCCCCCGCCCCCCCAACGGGGATGGTGACCCCCTCCCCTCCCCCGCCCCCCCAACGGGGACGGTGACCCCCCCTCCCACCAACGGGGACGGTGACTCTCCCCTCCCCAACCCCCAATGGGGACGGTGACTCCTCCCCCCCTCAATGGGGCCGGTGACTCCACCCACTCCAACGGGGACGGTGACCCCCCTCCCCTCCCCCACCTAATGGGGACGGTGACCCCCCCCTCCCTCCTCACCCCCCCCCCCCATTGGGGACGGTGACTCTCCCCCCCCCCACCCCCCCCATTGGGGACCGTGACTCCCCCCTCCCCCCCCCCCATTGGGGACCGTGACTCCCCCCTTTCCCCCACCTCAATGGGGACAGTGACTAACTCCCTCTCTCCCACAATGGGGACGGTGACTCTCCCCCCTCTCCCCTCCCCCCCCATTGGCGACGATGACTCTCCCCCCTCTCCCCCCCCCCCCCCCCACTGGGGACGGTGACTCGCCCCATCTCCCCCCACCATTGGGGATGGTGACTCCCCACTCTCTCCCTCCCAAAGGGGAGGGTGACTCCCCCCCTCTCCCTCCCCCCCTAATGGGGACGGTGACTCCCCCCCTCCCCTCCCCTATTGGGGATGGGGACAGTGACCCCCCGCCATGGGGACGGTGACTCTCTCCCTCCCCCCCCCCAATGGGGACGGTGGCTCCCTCCCTCAATGGGGACAGTGACTCCTCCCCCCCCTCAATGGGGACGGTGACCCCCCCCCCCCCATGGGGACGGTGACTCTCTCCCTCCCCCCCCAATGGGGACGGTGGCTCCCTCCCTCAATGGGGACAGTGACTCCTCCCCCCTCCCTCCCACCCCAATGGGGAGGGTGACTCCCCCCCCACCCCAACGGGGACGGTGATCACCCCCCCCTCCCCCACCAAATGGGGCCAGTGACTCCGCCCCTCCACGCCCCGCAATGGGGACGGTGACTCCCCCCCCTCCCCTCCCCAATGGGGATGGTGACTCCCCCCACCCCTCCCCCGCAATGGGGACGGTGACTCCCCCCCCCCCCCAATTGGGGACGGTGACTAACTCCCTCCCTCCCACAATGGGGACGGTGACTCCCCCCTCCTCCAATTGGGGACGGTGACTACCCCCCCACCATTGGGGACGGTGACTACCCCCCCCCATTGGGGACGGTGACTACCCCCCCCCCCAATTGGGGACGGTGACTCCCCCACTCCCTCCCTCCCCCCCCAATGGGGACGGTGACTCCCCCCCTCTCCCCCCTCCCAATTGGGGACGGTGACTCCCCCCCTCTCCCCTAATGGGGATGGTGACTCTCCGCCCTCATTGGGGACGCCGACTCCCCCCCTCATTGGGGACGCCGACTCTCTCCCCCCCCCCCATTGGGGACGGTGACTCCCCCCCTCTCCCCTAATGGGGATGGTGACTCTCCGCCCTCATTGGGGACGCCGACTCCCCCCCTCATTGGGGACGCCGACTCTCTCCCCCCCCCCCCATTGGGGACGGTGACTCCCCCCCTCTCCCCTAATGGGGATGGTGACTCTCCGCCCTCATTGGGGACGCCGACTCCCCCCCTCATTGGGGACGCCGACTCTCTCCCCCCCCCCCATTGGGGACGGTGACTCCCCCCCTCATTGGGGACGGTGACTCCCCCCCTCATTGGGGACGCCGACTCTCTCCCCCCCCCCAATTGGGGACGGCGACTCCTCCCCTCATTGGGGACGGTGACTCCCCCCCTCATTGGGGACGGTGACTCCCCCCCTCATTGGGGACGGTGACTCCCCCCCTCATTGGGGACGGCGACTCCCCCCCTCATTGGGGACGGCGACTCCCCCCCTCATTGGGGACGGCGACTCCCCCCCTCATTGGGGACGGTGACTCCCCCCCTCATTGGGGACGGTGACTCCCCCCCTCATTGGGGACGGCGACTCCCCCCCTCATTGGGGACGGCGACTCCCCCCCTCATTGGGGACGGCGACTCCCCCCCTCATTGGGGACGGTGACTCCCCCCCTCATTGGGGACGGTGACTCCCCCCCCTCATTGGGGACGGTGACTCCCCCCCTCATTGGGGACGGTGACTCCCCCCCTCATTGGGGACGGTGACTCCCCCCCTCATTGGGGACGGTGACTCCCCCCCCTCATTGGGGACGGTGACTCCCCCCCTCTCCCAGTATCAATCCCCTGTTTGTTCTCACATTGTGGGGTGGGGGGGGGGGGGTTTGTGTAATTTCTGTAATGAACCATGTTTATCTATATCGGGGGGGGGGGGGTTTAATGCCGCCGCCGCTGATTCCCCTCCCCCCCACATTGGAAACAGATCCTCAATCTGACACCCCCCCCCCCCCACCCCCCGGCCTCTGTCTTCATTCACTCTCATTATTCACCGTCTCCCCCCCCGGGCCGGCCTCGCCTCTTCCCCCTCTCTCTATCGCTCACTCACCGGCCGCTCCATCTCCATCTGTCCGGGGAAATAAAACAGGCTTCAAGAGAGTCCTCCCCGCAGCTAGGCCGTCCTTGACGACAGCCACTTCCGGTTGCCCCGCCAACTTTCGCTCCGTCGTCACTTCCGGCTCTCGCCCTACCCCGCCCGAGAGCTATTTCCGTTCGTCGAGGCCCCAACCCCGCCCCTAATCTTCCGCCAGGTGCGTCACGTCCGCTTCCCTTTCCTGCCGGCCGCCGGCTCCTGCAGGGCACGATTTTATTTTTCATTGATGATACGGGTTGTGGGCACGTTTATTGACTCCAAAATAAAGGATTTTCCACCGGTCTGCAGCGCCCTCCTGGCTGGATGAGTGGGACTGCAGCGCCCTCCTGGCTGGATGAGCGGGACTGTAGCGCCCTCCTGGCTGGATGAGTGGGACTGCAGCGCCCTCGGGGCTGGAGGAGCGGGACTGCAGCACCTTCTGAGGCTGGAGGAGTGGGGCTGCAGCGCCCTCTGGTGAGGATGAGTGGGACTGCAGCACCCTCTGAGCTGGAGGAGCGGGGCTGCAGCGCCCTCTGGCCTGGATGAGCGGGACTGCAGCGCCCTCCTGGCTGGAGGAGCGGGACTGCAGCGCCCTCCTGGCTGGATGAGTGGGACTGCAGCGCCCTCCTGACGGGAGGAGCGGGACTGCAGCGCCCTCTTGGCTGAATGAGCGGGGTTGCAGCGCCCTCCTGGCTGGATGAGCGGGATTGCAGCGCCCGCCTGGCGGGAGGAGCGGGGCTGCAGCGCCCTCCTGGCTGGATGAGCGGGACTGCAGCGCCTTCTGAGGCTGGAGGAGTGGGGCTGCAGCGCCCTCTGGTCTAAATGAGTGGGACTGCAGCGCCCTCTGACCAGGATGAGTGGGACTGCAGCGCCCTCCTAGCAGGAGGAGCGGGACTGCAGCGCCCTCTGGGCAAGTGGAGCGGGACTGCAGCGCCTTCTGGGGCAGGAGGAGCGGGACTGCAGCGCCCTCCTGGCTGGAGGAGCATGACTACAGCGCCCTTCTGGCTGGAGGAGCGGGACTACAGCGCCCTCCTGGCTGGAGGAGCGGAACTGCAGAGCCCTCCTGGCAGGAGGAGCGGGACTGCAGCGCCTTCGGGGCTGGAGGAGCGGGACTGCAGAGCCCTCCTGGCAGGAGGAGCGGGATTGCAGCGCCCTCGGGGCTGGAGGAGCGGTACTGCAGCGCCCTCTGGGGCTGGAGGAGCGGGGCTGCATCGCCCTCTGGGCTGGATGAGCGGGACTGCAGCGCCCTCCTAGCGGGAGGAGCGGGACTGCTGCGCCCTCTGAGCTGGATGAGCGGGACTGCAGCGCCCTCTGGGGCTGGAGGTGCGGGACTGCAGCACCCTCCTAGCGGGAGGAGCGGGACTGCTGCGCCCTCTGGGGCTGGAGGAGAGTGACTGCAGCGCCCTCTGGGGCTGGATGAGCGGGACTGCAGCGCCTTCTGGGGCAGGAGGAGCGGGACTGCAGCCTCCTTGGGGCTGGAGGAGTGAGGCTGCAGCGCCCTCTGGGGCTGGAGGAGCGGGACTGCAGCGCCCTCTGGGCCAGAGGAGGGGGAACTGCAGCGTCCTTGGGGCTGAAAATCAAACAAATCCACACTTACCTAAAATTTCGTTCACACTTTATGCACTGACTCTTTTACTCTCGCTCACTCAGTTACATTTCAAATTCCCTTTTTGCACCTTACCCTTTTGATAATTCCCACTTTGCAGCAAGTCTGGCTCTAATTCAATTAAATCAATCACATAGGCAGAACGATCCACTCACATCCATTAGCCTGCAGTGATGTTATGAAGAATAGGATAGCTTCGTGACTCAGTCTTTCAGCATTCCTGTGAGGATCAGTGTTTCCGATCTGGTGCTGCCACCATGTTGGGATGGTGTTGGCTGCAGAACGTGTTTGTTAAGGAAATCTTCATACCCTTCTGTATATTAACCTTTATTAATTAAGTGGTTTTTAGTGGGCTTAAAAGTGGATAAAACCCCAGGTCCAGATGAGATGTATCCCAGGCTGCTATGTGAGGCAAGGGAGGAGATAGCAGCGGCACTGGCAATAATTTTCAACCCTCCCTCTGGCAACAGGAGAGGTGCCAGAGGACTGGAGGATAGCGAATGTGGTACCATTATTCAAGAAGGGTGATAGGGATAAACTGGGGAACTACAGGCCAATCAGTCTGACATCAGTTGTATCACAGAATCAGACAGTGCAGAAGAGGCCCTTCGGCCCATTGAGTCTGCACCGACACGTGAGAAACACCTGACCTACCTGCTTAACCCCATTTACCAGCACTTGGCCCATAGCCTTGAATGTTATGACGGTGCCAAGTGCTCATCCAGGTACTTTTTAAAGGATGTGAGGCAACCCGCCTCCACCACCCTCCCAGGCAACGCATTCCAGACCATCACTACCCTCTGGGTAAAAAAGCTTTTCCTCACATCCCCCCTAAACCTCCTGCCCCTCACCTTGAACTTATGTCCCCTCGTGACTGACCCTTCAACTAAGGGGAACAGCTGCTCCCTATCCACCCTGTCCATGCCCCTCATAATCTTGTAAACCTCGATCAGGGTCACCCCTCAGTCTTCTCTGCTCCAACGAAAACAACCCAAGTCTATCCAATCTCTCTTCGTAACTTAAATGTTTCATCCCAGGCAACATCCTGGTGAATCTCCTCTGCACCCCCTCCAGTGCAATCACATCCTTCCTATAATGTGGTGACCAGAACTGCACACAGTACTCCAGCTGTGGCCTCACCAAGGTTCTATACAACTCCAACATGACCTCCCTACTTTTGTAATCTATACCTCGATTGATAAAGGCAAGTGTCCCATATGCCTTTTTCACCACCCCACTAACATGCCCCTCTGCCTTCAGAGATCTATGGACACACACGTCAAGTTCCCTTTGTTCCTCAGAACTTCCTAGTGCCATGTCGTTTATTGAATACTTCCTTGTCAAATTACTCCTTCCAAAGTATATCACCTCACTTTTCAGGGTTAAATTCCATCTACAACTTATCTGCCCATTTGACCATCCCGTCTATATCTTCCTGTAGCTCAAGACGCTCAACCTCACTGTTAACCACCCGGCCAATCTTTGTGTCATCCGCAAACTTACTAATCCTACCCCCCACATAGTCATCTATGTCGTTTATATAAATGATGAAGTAGGGAAGCTTCTGGAAAAAAATTCTGAGGGACAGGATTAATCTCCACTTGGAGAGTTAGGGGTTAATCAGGGATAGTCAATGTGACATTGTCAGGGGGAGACCATGTCTAACAAATGTGATTGAATGTTTTGAGGAGGTGACTAGGTGTGTAGATGAGGGTAGTGTAGTTGATGTAGTCTACATGGACTTCAGTAAGGCTTTTGACAAGGTCCCGCACGGGAGAATGTTCAAGAGGGTAAGAGCCAATGGGATCCAGGGCAAGTTGGAAAATTGGATCCAAAATTGGCTCAGTGGCAGGAGACAGAGGGTGATGATCGAGGGGTGTTTTTGCGATTGGAAGCCTCTGTCCAGTGGGTGTACCACAGGGATCGGTGCTGGGACCCTTGCTGTTTGTAGTGTACGTTAATGATCTAGACATGAATATAGGAGGTATGATCAGTAAGTTTGCAGATGACATGAAAATTGGTGGTGACGTAAATAGTGAGGAGGAAAGCCTTAGAGTCCTGGACGATATAGTTGGGCTGGTAAGACGGGCAGAGCGGTGGTAAATGGAACTTAATCCTGAGAAATGTGAGCTGATGCATTTTGGGAGGCCAAACAGGGCAAAGGAATACACAGTGAATAGTAGGACCCTCGGAAGAACAGGGGATCAGAGGGACCTTGGTGTAGGTGTCCATTGATCCCTGAAAGCAGCAGCGGAGGAAGATAAGGTGGTTAGGAAGGCATGTGGGATACTTGTCTTCATTAGCCGAGGGATAGAATATAAGAGCAGGGAGGTTATATTGGAGCTGTATAAAACGCTGGTTAGGTCACAGCTGGAGTACTGTGTGCAGTGCTGGTTGCCACACTGTAGGAAGGATGTGATTGTACTGGAAAGGGTGCAGAGGAGATTCACCAGGATGTTGCTTGGGTTGGAGCGTTTTAGCTATGAAGAGAGGCTGGGTAGGGTAGGGTTGTTTTCCTTAGAGCAGAGGAGACTGAGGGGGGACCTGATTGAGGTATCCAAAATTATGAGGGGCATAGATAGGGTGAATAGGAAGAAACTTTTCCCCTTGGTAGAGGGATTAATAACCAGGGGGCACAGATTTATGGTAAGAGGCAGGAGGTTTAGAGGGGATTTGAGGAAAAAAATTTCCACCCAGAGGGTGGGAGGAATCTGGAACACACTGCCCGAGGGGGTGGTAGAGGTAGGAACCCTCCTAACTTTTAAGAAGCAATTAGATGAACACTTGAAATGGTAAAGCATACAGGGCTTATGGCCAAGTGCTGGCAAATGGGATGAGAGTGGATAGGGGCTTGATGACCCATGCAAACCCGATGGGCCAAAGGGCCTGTTTCTGTGCTGTAAAACTTTGTGGCTATGACTCTATAACTACATATATACCATAGAGGGTACAGGCGAGGAACTATCTCCATGTCTAGGTCTTAACACATCTCTGGCCAACACCACACTGACCTGAGGTCTAGGTCATGTGCCTTCTAAGATCACTGTGCGTGTGGTATTGTACTCAGTCCCACATTAACCCTGTATGTGCCGGACCATACTAGCACAGGGTGGGTGGGTGAAGGAGATGTATGAGGATGTATACAATTGGATAAAGACTTGTGATGGGGCGAGTTGGGGGTAGCTGTAGAATAAAGGGTTAACACCAGGAGCACCCCATGCCGCTGTAATGATGATGTAGAATCACATGGACCAAGTATCAGCTATCTGGCGTGAGGAGAAATTCCAACCTCATGCATGGGTCCTATGATGTACATCGAGGCTGTAAATAAGGAGTTCTGGCTTTAACAAACTACAATCTTGGCTCTCCCTGCGGGCCCCTAGCTCCTCCCATCACTCCTGGCTCCCCTTGTCAGGACTCACACACTCCCAATACCCCCCAGCTCCCCACCGTCACACCCGGCTCCTCCATCAACCCAGGCTCACCCCTAGCACCCCCATCACTCTCTGCTCCCCTATCACCGCGACTCCCCCTTTCACCCCATCACCTCTGGCCCTCCCATCACTCACTCCTCCCCTCAAGTTTTGGTCATTTAATCTCTCCTGCCTTCCACCACATTACAGACCTTCCCATTTACCCTTTCTTGTGGAAGCATTTCAACACATTCCTGGATACAGTAACACATTTGAAAATCTCAATCAAACTGGTAACTTTGTCCCCAGCCTGATATATAATGTCATTGTCGATTTTTCTTCCTCGCAGTTAACTCAGTGACAATTGTGATCCAGTCTCACAGAAAATGTGGTCTCTCTAAATGTGTTACTTGTTACCTGGTAGCCATGGTAGTGGTGGATCCACTGGTCATTATCCTCGACCTGATACTGAGACACATTCTATTTGTTTATTGGGAACATTTTATTGTTTTTTGCGGTCCACCCCGCCATGTGTAACATTCACACGCCGTCCATCTTTATGCAGCCACTGACCTGATTCTGCCTGGTTCACAGTCACTTTCACCTTTGACCGATTTGCGGCCAGAAGCTGAAGGGAAATTATTGCAGTGAGAAAATGGTGGCTGTGCTTCTGGGATCAGTGACTGTGCAGATCTGCTTAAGGAACGTTTTCCGGTACTTCATGTTAACAGACGTGTACTGGCTGTTGCACGGACTCTGCTCTTGTGAGATAATAGACAACGTCCGGGATTCTCTAGTCTGGTCGTCAGTCGAGGTCCTCCACAATAGCCTAACCCCGGGCGTCTCATTTACCCCGATTCCGCTGCTCAATATTTTCACCATCAGAATTGGTCTTAGTGACCAAGAGAGGCTGCCGGAGACTCCCAGAGACCCAGAGATGGAAAGTGGAAGAAAATCCATTATTTCAAAGTTTGTGGTCACGCCCAATTTCATCCTGTCACGGGCACTGTTAATGTTTCATTCAGCATGGGGGTCGGTTGTGGTGTTTGGTGTATGATTCTGGATGGTCAGGTTATTCTGTCTTGGGACTGGACTTCATGCTGCAGCTCCTGAGTGGCTGCACGGATGCTGTGATTTACATCATGTCCCAGGCTGAGTTGAGGGAGCAGTTGAAGGAAGGGCCGAGATATCCTGTCGCTGAGGGAGCGCTGCACTGTGGGAGGATCAGTGCTGAGGGAGCGCCGCACTGTGGGAGGGTCAGTGCTGAGGGAGCGCTGCACTGTCGGAGGGTCAGTGCTGAGGGAGCGCCGCACTGTCGGAGGGTCAGTGCTGAGGGAGCGCCGCACTGTTGGAGGGTCAGTGCTGAGGGAGTGCCGCACTGTCGGAGGGTCAGTGCTGAGGGAGCACCGCGCTGTCGGAGGGTCGGTGCTGAGGGAGTGCCGCACTGTGGGAGGGTCGGTGCTGAGGGAGTGCCGCACTGTCGGAGGGTCAGTGCTGAGGGAGCACCGCGCTGTCGGAGGGTCGGTGCTGAGGGAGCGCCGCACTGTCGGAGGGTCGGTGTTGAGGGAGCGCCGCACTGTTGGAGGGTCAGTGCTGAGGGAGCGCCGCACTGTTGGAGGGTCGGTGCTGAGGGAGCGCCGCACTGTCGGAGGGTCAGTGCTGAGGGAGCGCCGCACTGTCGGAGGGTCAGTGCTGAGGGAGCGCCGCACTGTCGGAGGGTCAGTGCTGAGGGAGCGCCGCACTGTCGGAGGGTCAGTGCTGAGGGAGCGCCGCACTGTCGGAGGGTCAGTGCTGAGGGAGCGCCGCACTGTCGGAGGGTCAGTGCTGAGGGAGCGCCGCACTGTCGGAGGGTCAGTGCTGAGGGAGCGCCGCACTGTCGGAGGGTCAGTGCTGAGGGAGCGCCGCACTGTTGGAGGGTCAGTGCTGAGGGAGAGCTGCGTTGTTGGAGGGTCAGTGCTGAGGGAGAGCTGCGTTGTTGGAGGGTCAGTGCTGAGGGGGCGCCGATCTCTGCAAATTTCCAGGTGATAAAGGCTATGTAGTGAGAGCAGTTGTCCAGAGGAGGGCAGGACTGAGCACACTGCAGAGTGCCTCCATGTGGAGTCTGCTTGCCTCAGTGCAGCTCTGCCAGTGTCATCCCTCTCGCCTTTTTTGTTTCTTTCTTGCTCACAGTCCTACATCTCATCGCATTTAACCTCACCCACATCACCCCACACCTGATGGAGTTGACATATCAAGTTCTTTCATCCACCAGAGCTATTGTGTGGGGGGAGTGATCAAAGGTCTGCTGTGGAAAATGTGGCTGCTCCTGTGAACAACAAACATGGCTGCCCCCGCCCACTACAAACATGGCTGCCCCCGCCCACTACAAACATGGCTGCCCCCGCCCACTACAAACATGGCCGCCCCCGCCCACTACAAACATGGCCGCCCCCGACCACCAGACACATGGCCACCCCCGCCCACTACAAACATGGCCGCCCCCGACCACCAGACACATGGCCACCCCCCCGCCCACTACAAACATGGCCGCCCCCGACCACCAGACACATGGCCACCCCCGCCCACTACAAACATGGCCACCCCCGACCACCAGACACATGGCCATCCCCGGACACTAGAAACATGGCTGCCCCCGCCCACCCGAAACATGGCCGCCCCCGACTACCAGAAACATGGCCACCCCCGGACACTACAAACATGGCCGCCCCTGCCCACCTGAAACATGGCCGCCCCCGACCACCGGAAACATGGCCACCGCTGGACACTACAAACATGGCCGCCCCTGCCCACTACAAACATGGCTTCACTCGACCACCAGAAACATGGCCACTCCAGCCCACTACAAATATGGCTGCCCCAGCCCACTACAAACATGGCCACCCCCCTGTCCATCAGAAACATGGCCACCCCTGGACACTACAAACATGGCCGCCCCCTGCCCACTACAAAAATGGCCGCCCCCCCGCCCACCAGAAACATGGCCACCCCCGGACACTACAAACATGGCTGCCCCAGCCCACTACAAACATGGCCACTCCAGCCCACTACAAACATGGCCGCCCCAGCCCACTTCAAATATGGCTGCCCCAGCCCACTACAAACATGGCCGCGCCCCCCCCCCCCCTCCACCCCCACACCCCCCGCCCCCCCCCCCCCCCCCCCCCCCCCCCCCCCACCCACCAGAAACATGGCCGCCCCCCGCCCACCAGAAACATGGCCACCCCCGGACACTACAAACATGGCCACTCCTGCCCACTGCAAACAAGACCACCCCAGCTCACTATAATCATGGCTGCCCCAGCCCAATACAAACATGTCTGCCCTCGACCACCAGAAACATGGCCGCCCCAGCCCAATACAAACATGGCTGCCCTCGGCCACCAGAAACATGGCCCCCCCAGCCCACTACAAACATGGCTGCCCAGCCCACTACCAACATGGCCACTCCAGCCCACTACAAACATGGCCGCCCCAGCCCACTACAAACATGGCCGCCCCCCTGCCCATCAGAAACATGGCCACCCCTGGACACTACAAACGTGGCCGCCCCCTGCCCACTACAAACATGGCCGCCCCCTGCCCACTACAAACATGGCCACCCCCGAACACTACAAACATGGCCGCCCCCTGCCCACTACAAACATGGCCGCCACCCCCGCCCACCAGAAACATGGCCACCCCCGGACACTACAAACATGGCCGCCCCAGCCCACTTCAAATAAGGCTGCCCCAGCCCACTACAAACATGGCTGCTCCTGGCAACTACAAGCATGGCCGCCCCAGCCCACTACAAACAAGACCGCCCCTCCATGTTAGACCCAGGCCTTTTTCAAACTTTTTCCAATGGGATATGGGCAGCGCTGGCTAGGCCAGTATTTGTTGCCAGAAAAGTCCCTTGAGAATGTGGTGGGTGAGCCGCCTTCTTGAGCCGCTGCAGTCCCTGTGTGGTGTAGGTACACCCACCGTGCTGTTAGGGAGGGAGTTCCAGGATTTTGTCCGTGTGGTGTAGGTACACCCACCATCCTGTTAGGGAGGGAGTTCCAGGATTTTGTCCCGTGTGGTGTAGGTACACCCACTGTGCTGTTAGGGAGGGAGTTCCAGGATATTGTCCCGTGTGGTGTAGGTACACCCACCATGCTGTTAGGGAGGGAGTTCCAGGATTTTGTCCGTGTGGTGTAGGTACACCCACCGTGCTGTTAGGGAGGGATTTCCAGGATTTAGACCCTGTGAGAGTAAAGGAACAGCTAAAATAGTTAAGCTTGGCCTTCCTTAAAGCGGGAATCAGACCCGTAGCTCCTTTTCCTCCTTTCCAAAGTCGACAATACTGCCTGCCAGATATGGGGACTCACACTGTTATCACTACTCCAGGTGTGTCCGCAGAGCGAGCAGTAAAATTAAAGAAATGTGGCCATCGATGAGCACTGAATATCCCTTTTAATAAACCCTGCTCACAAATGAAGTCTTTTCCACTTTGGCCAGGATAACACAGTGATAAATATCCACAAAATATAAATGAGATTAACTTTGATACAGGGCTATGGGGAGAGAGCGGGGCAGTGCGATTAGGTTGGGGATTGATGCAGGGCTATGGGGAGAGAGCGGGGCAGTTGGATTAGTTTGGGGATTGATACAGGGCTATAGGGAGAGAGCAGGGCAGTGGGATTAGTTTGGGCATTGATAAGACTATAAGACATAGGAGCAGAAATTAGGCCATTTGGCCCATCAAGTCTTCGCCATTCAATCATGGCTGATAAGTTTTTCAACCCCATTCTCCCTACTTCTCCCCATAACCTTTGACCCCCTTACCAATCAAGAACCTATCTATCTCAGTCTTAAATACACTCAATGACCTGGCCTCCACAGCCTTCTGTGGCAATGAATTCCATCGATTCAAAACTCTCTGGCTAAAGAAGTTTCTCCTCATCTCTGTTCTAAAAGGTCTTCCCTTTACTCTGAGGCTGTGCCCTCGGGTCCTAGTCTCTCCTACTAATGGAAACATCTTCCCCACGTCCACTCTATCCAGGCCTTTCAGTATTCTGTAAGTTTCAATCAGATCCCCCCTCATTCTTCTAAACACCATCGAGTATAGACCCGGAGTCCTCAAACTCCTGCCATTGCTGTTCCGCTGTCTATCCTGCTTTTCTCATCTCCCAGTCAATTCTGGCCAGCTCCTCCCTCATGTCTCTGTAGTTGCCTTTATTCAACTGTAATACCGTTACATCTGATTCCAGCTTTTTCCTCTCAAATTGCAGGGCAAATTCTACCATATTATGGTCACCTCCTCCTGAAGGTTCCTTCACCTTAAGCTCCCTTATCAAATCTGCCTCATTACACATCACTAAATCTAGAATTGCCTGTTCCCTAGTGGGCTCCGCCACAAGCTGCTGCAAAAAGCCATCTCGTAGACATTCCACAAATTCCTTTTCTTGGGATCCACTACCAACCTGATTTTCCCAGTTTACCTACATATTGAAATCCCCCATGATCACTGTAACCTTGACTTTCTTACACATCTTTTCTATCACCTAGTGCATCTCGTGCCCCACATCCTGACTACTGTTCGGAGGCCTCTACATAACTCCCATTATGGTTTTTTTGCCCCACACAGATTCTACATCATCTGACCCTACATCATTTCTTGCTATCGATTTAATTTCATTTCTTACTAACAAAGCAACCTCACCCCCTCTGCCAACCTGCCTATCTTTTCGATAGGATGTATATCCTTGGATATTTAGCTTCCAGTCCTGATCCCCTGGCAGCCATGTCTCTGTGATGCCCACCACATCGTACCTGCCAATTTCAATCTGCATCACAAGCTCATTTACCTTATTTCATATACTGTGTGCATTCAGATCCAACACCTTCAGTCCTGTATTTCCTGTCCCCTTTCTCATTGTCGTCCCTTTATCTGATGTGCTTGAAGTTAGATTCCTAGCCCTTTCCAAACACTCTCTCCTATTTTGTGTTCTGGGGACTTTAAGAGCCTCTCCTGGGCTCTCCTTTCTTTTCAGTTTTTTCATAATTTTCCATGAAGTTGAATCCACACACACCCCCCCACCCCCACCCCACCCCACCACCCGCACACGCTAACCTGCTGCTTTGTTTCCCATTAGTCATACTTCTTAGAGTTTTACCCTTCCCTCCCCCCCACTTTCTGGTTTAAAGTGCTGTTGAACACCCTATTTACCCTTTTGGCTAGAATATTGGTCCCAGATCGGTTCAGGTGGAGACCAAGACAACGGTCCAGATCCCTCCTGGTCCAATACTGATGCCAGTGCCCCACGAAATGGAACCCCTCTTTCCCGCACCATTCCTTTAGCCATGTGTTTACTTCCCTTATTCTCGTGTCCCTATGCCAATTTGCACATGGCTCGGGTAGTAATCCGGAGCTTATAACCCTTGAGGACCTGTTCTTTAATTCAGTTCCTAGTTCCTGATAATCGCCAAACAAGTCCTCTTTCCTAGTCTTATCTATGTTATTTTTCCCGACGTGGACCACAACAACTGGATCCTCCCCCTCCCTCTCCAATATCCTTTCAAGTCGGTTAGAGATGTCCCTCAATCTGGCACCGGGCAGGCAACATACCATGCGGGACTCTCGATCCTGCTGACAAAGGAAGCTATCAATTCCGCTAATTATAGAATGCCCTACAACTATCACTTGTCTTTTTGCTGCCCCCCTTGAATGGCCTCCTGTGCCTTGGTGCTCATTCTCCCTACAGCCCTCTTCCTCATCCACACAGGGAGCAAGTACCTCATACCTGTTGGACAAGGTCAAGAGCTGAGGCGCCTCTGTTCCTGAACAAAGGATCCCTCTACCAGCCTCAATTGCAGTCACATCCTGCTGACCCTGACCACTGACCAGACTTGAGGTACTTAATCTACCGGGTGTGACCGCCTTCTGATTACAAAGCGTCCAGGTAACTCTCCCCCCTCTCGGCTGTGCCGCAGCGTCCGGAGCTCGGACTCCAGCTCATCAATTCTGCCGGAGTTCCTCCAGCAACCACACTGGCTGCAGATGTGCTCACTGTGGCTCGCAATGGGATCTGCCAGCTCCCACGTCATACAGCTACAGCACATCACTTGCCCGGCCATCTCTACTTAGATAATTAATTTATTAATTAGCTTTGCAGTGTTTTTTTTCCAAATTTGGTGCAGATTTCCTACCAACCAATCAGGTCACAACTTTCCTGTGATGTCATATAGGGCTATGGGGAGAGAGCAGGGCAGTGGGATTAGTTGGGGATTGATACAGGGCTATGGGGAGAGAGTGGGGCAGTGGGATTAGTTTGGGATTGATACAGGGCTATGAGGAGAGAGCGGGGCAGTGGGATTAGTTTGGGGATTGATACAGGTCTATAGAGGGAGAGCAGGGCATTGGGATTAGTTTGGGGATTGATACAGGGCTATGGGAGAGAGCAGGGCAGTGGGATTAGTTTGGGGATTGATACAGGGCTATGGGAGAGAGTGGGACAGTAGGATTAGTTTGGGAATTGAGACAGGGCAATGGGGAGAGAGTGGGACAGTGGGATTAGTTTGGGGATTGAGACAGGGCAATGGGGAGAGAGTGGGACAGTGGGATTAGTTTGGGGATTGAGACAGGGCTATGGGTAGAGACTGGAGCAGTGGGATTAATTTGGAATTGACACAAGGGTATGCGGAGAGCGCGGGGCATTTGGATTATTTTGGGGAGTTATACAGGGTCATGCAGAGAGAGCGGGGCTGTGGGATTAGTTTGGTGATTGAGACAAGTTATGGGGAGAGTTTGGGGCAGTGGCATGAGTTTGGAGTTGGTAAAGGGATATGGGCAGTGAGTGTGACATTGGTATTAGTTTGGAGATTGATCCAGGGCTATGGGGAGAGAGCGGGGCAGTGGGATTAGTTTGGGAATTGATACAGGGCTATGGGGAAAGAGAGGGAATGTGGGATTCGTTTGAGATTCATATAGAGATATGGGCAGAAAGTGTGACATTGGCATTAGTTTGGGATTGATACAGGGCTATGGGGAGAGAGCAGGAATGAGGGATTAATTTGGGATTGATAAACGGCTATGGGGAGAGATTGAGGCAGTAAGATTAGTTTAGATTGATATATAGGGATAATGGCAGAGAGTAGGACAATGGTATTAGTTTGGGGATTGTTACAGGGAGAGAACAGGAAAGTGGGATTAGTTTAGGATTGCTTCAGGGCTTCTGTGAGAGTGTGCCGTAGTGGCATGAGTTTGGGGTTGATACAGAGATATGGGCAGAGAACGGGGCAGTGGGATTAGTTTAGGGTTTGATACCAAGCCAAGGGGAGAGTGTGGGGCAGTTATATTAGTTTGGGGTTGATACAGCAACATGGGCAGAGAATGGGACAGTGGGATTAGTTTGGGGATTGATACAGGGCCATGGGGAGAGAGGAGAGCAATGGGATTAGTTTGGGGATTGATACAGGGCTATGGGGAGAGAGGAGAGCAATGGGATTAGTTTGGGGTTGATTCAGGGATATGGGGAGTGAGAGGGGCAGTGGGATTAGTTTAGAATTGATACAGGGCAATGGTGAGAGAGCGGGGCAGTGGGATTAGATTGTGATTGATACAGGGCTATGGGGAGAGAGTGGGGCAGTGCGATTAGATTGTGATTGATACAGGGCTATGGGGAGAGAGCGGGGCAGTGGGATTAGATTGTGATTGATACAGGGCTATGGGAGAGAGTGGGAGAGTGGGATTAGTTTGGGGTTGGATACAGGGCTATGGGGAGAGAGCGGGGCAGTGGGATTAGTTTGGGATTGATACAGGGCTATGGGAAGAGAGTGGGACAGTGGGATAAGTTTGGGGATTGATACAGGGCAATGGGGAGAGAGTGGGGCAGTGGGATTAGTTCGGGATTGATACAGGGCAATGGGGAGAGAGCGGGGCAATGGGCTTAGTTTGGGATTGATACAGGGCTATGGGGAGGGATCGGGACAGAAGGATTAGTTTGGGGATTGATACACGGCTTCGGGGAGAGAGCAGGGTAGTGGGATTAGCTTGGGAATTGATACAGGGATATTGGGAGAGAGCGTGGCCGTGGGATTAGCTCGGGATTGATACAGGGCTATCGGGAGGTAGATTAGCATTTGGATTAGTTTGGGATTGATACAGGGCTATGGGGACAGAGAGGGGCAGTGGGATTAGTTTGAGGATTGATACAGGGCTATGGGGACAGAGTGGGGAAGTGGGATTAGTTAGAGATTGATACAGGTCTATGGGGAGAAAGCGGGGCAGTGGGATTAGTTTGGGGAGTGATAGTGATATGGGCAGAGAATGGGACAGTGGGATTAGTTTGGGCATTGATTCAGGGCTATAGGGTGATAGGGGAGCAGTAGGATTAGTTTGGGATTGATACAATGCTTGGGGAGAGAGCAGGTCAGTGGCCTTAGTTTGAGATTGATACAGGCCTATGGGGAGAGTGGGGGGCAGTGGGATTAGTTTGGGATTGATACAGGGCTATGGGGAGAGTGGGGGACAGTGGGATTAGTTTGTGATTGATACAGGGCTATGGGGATAGTGGGGGGCAGTGGGATTACTTAGGGATTGATACAGGGCTATGGGGAGGGATCGGGGTAGAGGGATTAATTTGAGGATTGATTCAGGGCCATGGGACAAATGTGGGGCAGTGGGATTAGTTTGGGATTGATTCAGGGCTATGGGGAGACAGTGGGGAATTGGGATTAGTTTGGGATTGATACAGGGCAATGGGGAGAGAGCGGGTCAGTGGGATTAGTTTGGGATTAATACAGGGCAATGGGGAGAGAGCAGGGCAGTGGGATTAGTTTGGGATTGATACAGGGCTACGGGGAGAGAGCGGGGCAGTGGGATTAGTTTGGGGAATAATGCAGGGCTATCAGGAGAGTGCGGGACAGTGGGATTAGATTGGGATTGATACAGGGCTATGGGGAGAGAGCGGGGCAGTGGGATTAGTTTGGGGAGTAATGCAGGGCTATCAGGAGAGTGTGGGGCAGTGGGATTAGTTTGGGATTGAAACAGGGCTATGGGAGGAGAGTGGGACATTGGGATTAGTTTGGGGATTGATACAGGGCTATGGGGAGGGATCGGGACAGAAGGATCAGTTTGGGATTGATACACGCCTGCGGGGAGAGAGCAGGGTAGTGGGATTAGTTTGGGAATTGATACAGGGATATTGGGAGAGTGTGTGGCCGTGGGATTAGCTCGGGATTGATACAGGGCTATCGGGAGGTAGATAAGCATTTGGATTAGTTTGGGATTGATACAGGGCTATCGGGAGGTAGATTAGCATTTGGATTAGTTTGGGATTGATACAGGGCCATGGGGACCGAGCGGGGCATTGGGATTAGTTGGAGATTGATACAGGTCTATGGGGAGAAAGGGGGACAGTGGGATTAGTTTGGGGAGTGATACAGTGATATGGGCAGAGAATGGGACAGTGGGATTAGTTTGGGCATTGATTCAGGGCTATAGGGTGATAGGGGAGCAGGAGGATTAGTTTGGGATTGATACAATGCTTGGGGAGAGAGCGAGGCAGTGGGATTAGTTTGGGGATTGATACAGTGCTATGGGGAGAAAGCGAGGCAGTGGGATTAGTTTGTGATTGATACAGGACTATGGGGAGAGAGCAGGGCCATGGGATTACTTTGGGGATTGATACAAAGCTATGGGGAGAGAGCCGGGCAGTGGGATTAGTTTGGGGATTGTTACAGGGATATGGAGAGAGAGCAGGGCAGTGGGATTAGTTTGGGATTGAGACAGGGCTATGGGGAGAGAGCAGGGCAGTGGGATTAGTTTGGGGTTGATTCAGGGCTATGGGGAGAGAGCGGGCAGTGGCATTAGTTTTGGATTGATACAGGGCTATGGGGAGAGAGTGGGGCAGTGGCATTAGTTTTGGATTGATACAGGGCTATGCGGAGAGACCAAGGCAGTGGGATTAGTTTGGGATTGAAACAGGGCTATGGGAGGAGAGTGGGACATTGGGATTAGTTTGGGGATTGATACAGGGCTATGGGGAGGGATCAGGACAGAAGGATCAGTTTGGGATTGATACACGGCTGCGGGGAGAGAGCAGGGTAGTGGGATTAGTTTGGGAATTGATACAGGGATATTGGGAGAGTGTGTGGCCGTGGGATTAGCTCGGGATTGATACAGGGCTATCGGGAGGTAGATTAGCATTTGGATTAGTTTGGGATTGATACAGGGCTATCGGGAGGTAGATTAGCATTTGGATTAGTTTGGGATTGATACAGGGCTATGGGGACCGAGCGGGGCATTGGGATTAGTTGGAGATTGATACAGGTCTATGGGGAGAAAGCGGGACAGTGGGATTAGTTTGGGGAGTGATACAGTGATATGGGCAGAGAATGGGACAGTGGGATTAGTTTGGGCATTGATTCAGGGCTATAGGGTGATAGGGGAGCAGGAGGATTAGTTTGGGATTGATACAATGCTTGGGGAGAGAGCGGGGCAGTGGGATTAGTTTGGGGATTGATACAGTGCTATGGGGAGAGAGCGAGGCAGTGGGATTAGTTTGTGATTGATACAGGGCTATGGGGAGAGAGCAGGGCAGTGGGATTAGTTTGGGGAGTAATATTGGGCTATCAGGAGAAGGTGGGCAGTTGGATTAGTTTGGAGTTGCTACAGCGATATGGGCTGAGAATGGGATAGTGGGATTAGTTTGGGGATTGATACAGGGCTATGGGGAGCAAATGGGGCAGGGGGATTAGTTTGGGGATTGATACAGGGCTGGGGGGAGAGAGTGGGGCAGTGGGATTAGTTTGGGAATTGATACAGGGTTATGGAGAGAGAGTGGTGCAGTGGGATTAGTTTGGGGATTGATACAGGTATATGGGGAGAGAGTGGGGTAGTGGGATTAGTTTGGGGTTGATACAGGGCTATGGGGAGAGAGCAGGGCAGTGGGATTTGTTTGGAGATTGATTCAGGCCCATGGGGAGAGAGCAGGGTAGTTGGATTAGTTTGGGGATTGGTACAGGGCTATGGGGAGAGGGAAGTGCTGTTGGATTAGTTTGGGGTTGATACAGGGCTATGGGGAGAGGTTGGGGCAGTGGGATTAGTTTGCGGATTGATACAGGGCTATGGGGAGAGAGCGGTGCAGAGGGATTCGTTTGGAGATTGATTCAGGGCTATGGGGAGAGAGCAGGGTAGTTGGATTAGTTTGGCGTTGATACAGGGCTTTGGGGAGAGAGCGGGGCAGTGGGATTAGTTTGAGATTGATACAGGGCTATGGGGATAGTGGGGGGCAGTGGGATTACTTTGGGATTGATACAGGGCTATGGGGAGGGATCGGGGTAGTGGGATTAGTTTAGGATTGATTCTGGGCTATGGGGAGACAGTGGGGAATTGGGATTAGTTTGGGATTGATACAGGGCAATGGGGAGAGAGCGGGTCAGTGGGATTAGTTTGGGGCTGATACAGGGCAATGGGGAGAGAGCAGGGCAGTGGGATTAGTTTGGGATTGATACAGGGCTATGGGGAGAGAGCGGGGCAGTGGGTTTAGTTTGGGGAGTAATGCAGGGCTCTCAGGAGAGTGCGGGGCAGTGGGATTAGTTTGGGATTGATACAGGGCCATGGGACAAATGTGGGGCAATGGGATTATTTTGGGATTGACAGAAGCATATGCGGAGAGCGCTGGACGGTGAGTCTATTATGGGCAGTGATACAAGGTCATGGGGAGAGGGCGGGGCTGTAGGATTAGTTTAGGATTGATGCAGGGCTATGGGGAGAGAACAGGGCCGTGGGATTACTTTGGGGAATTATACAGAGCTATGGGGAGAGAGCCGGGCAGTGGGATTAGTTTAGGAATTGTTACAGGGATATGGAGAGAGACCGGGGCAGTGGGATTAGTTTGGGATTGAGACAGGGCTATGGGGAGAGAGCAGGGCAATGGGATTAGTTTGGGGATTGATACAGGGCTATGGGGAGAGAGCGGGGCAGTGGGATTAGTTTGGGGTTGATTCAGGGCTATGGGGAGAGAGCCGGGCAGTGGCATTAGTTTTGGATTGATACAGGGCTATGCGGAGACAGCAGGGCAGTGGGATTAGTTTGGGATTGAAACAGGGCAATGGGTGGAGAGTGGGACATTGGAATTAGTTTGGGGATTGATACAGGGCTATGGGGAGGGATTGGGACAGAAGGATTAGTTTGGGGATTGATACACAGCTGCGGGGAGAGAGCAGGGTAGTGGGATTAGTTTGGGAATTGATACAGGGATATTGGGAGAGTGTGTGGCCGTGGGATTAGCTCGGGATTGATACAGGGCTATCGGGAGGTAGATTAGCATTTGGATTAGTTTGGGATTGATACAGGGCTATCGGGAGGTAGATAAGCATTTGGATTAGTTTGGGATTGATACAGGGCTATGGGGAGAGAGCGGGGCAGTGGGATTAGTTTGGGGAGTAATGCAGGGCTATCAGGAGAGTGCGGGGCAGTGGGATTAGTTTGGGATTGATACAGGGCCATGGAACAAATGTGGGGCAGTGGGATTAGTTTGGGATTGACAGAAGCAGATGCGGAGAGCGCTGGACGGTGAGTCTATTATGGGCAGTGATACAAGGTCATGGGGAGAGGGCGGGGCTGTAGGATTAGTTTAGGATTGATGCAGGGCTATGGGGAGAGAGCAGGGCCGTGGCATTACTTTGGGGATTGATACAGGGCTATGGGGAGAGAGCCGGGCAGTGGGATTAGTTTAGAGATTGTTACAGGGATATGGAGAGAGAGCGGGGCAGTGGGATTAGTTTGGGATTGAGACAGGGCTATGGGGAGAGAGCGGGGCAGTGGGATTAGTTTGGGGTTGATTCAGGGCTATGGAGAGAGAGCGGGGCAGTGGCATTAGTTTTGGATTGATACAGGGCTATGGGGAGAGAGTGGGGCAGTGGCATTAGTTTTGGAGTGATACGGGGCTATGCGGAGAGAGCAGGGCAGTGGGATTAGTTTGGGATTGAAACAGGGCTATGGGAGGAGAGTGGGACATTGGGATTAGTTTGGGGATTGATACACGGATGCGGGGAGAGAGCAGGGTAGTGGGATTAGTTTGGGAATTGATACAGGGATATTGGGAGAGTGTGTGGCCGTGGGATTAGCTCGGGATTGATACAGGGCTATCGGGAGGTAGATTAGCATTTGGATTAGTTTGGGATTGATACAGGGCCATGGGGACCGAGCGGGGCATTGGGATTAGTTGGAGATTGATACAGGTCTATGGGGAGAAAGCGGGACAGTGGGATTAGTTTGGGGAGTGATACAGTGATATGGGCAGAGAATGGGACAGTGGGATTAGTTTGGGCATTGATTCAGGGCTATAGGGTCTTAGGGGAGCAGGAGGATTAGTTTGGGGATTGATACAGTGCTATGGGGAGAGAGCGAGGCAGTGGGATTAGTTTGTGATTGATACAGGGCTATGGGGAGAGAGCAGGGCAGTGGGATTAGTTTGGGGAGTAATACTGGGCTATCAGGAGAAGGTGGGGCAGTTGGATTAGTTTGGAGTTGCTACAGCGATATGGGCTGAGAATGGGATAGTGGGATTAGTTTGGGGAGTGATACAGGGCTATGGGGAGCAAATGGGGCAGTGGGATTAGTTTGGGGATTGATACAGGGCTGGGGGGAGAGAGCAGGACAGTGGGATTAGTTTGGGATTAATACAGGGCTATGGGGAGAGAGCGGGGCAGTGGGATAAATTTGTGGAATGATACAGGGTTATGGGGAGAGAGCGGGGCAGTGGGATAAATTTGTGGAATGATACAGGGTCATGGAGAGAGAGTGTGGCAGTGGGATTAGTTTGGGATTGATACAGGGCTATGGGGTGAGGGCAGGGCAGTTGGATTAGTTTGGGGTTGATACAGGGCTATGGGGAGAGAGCGGGGCAGTGGGATTAGCTTGGGGTTGATACAGGGCTATGGGGAGAGAGTGGGGCAGTGGGATTAGTTTGGGGTTGATACAGGGCTATGGGGAGAGAGCAGGGCAGTGGGATTCGTTTGGAGATTGATTCAGGCCTATGGGGAGAGAGCAGGGTAGTTGGATTAGTTTGGGGATTGGTACAGGGCTATGGGGAGAGGGAAGTGCTGTTGGATTAGTTTGGGGTTGATACAGGGCCATGGGGAGAGGTTGGGGCAGTGGGATTAGTTTGGGGATTGATACAGGGCTATGGGGAGAGAGCGGTGCAGAGGGATTCGTTTGGAGATTGATTCAGGGCTATGGGGAGAGAGCAGAGTAGTTGGATTAGTTTGGGGATTGGTACAGGGCTATGGGGAGAGGGAAGTGATGTTGGATTAGTTTGGCGTTGATACAGGGCTTTGGGGAGAGAGCGGGGCAGTGGGATTAGTTTGAGATTGATACAGGGCTATGGGGAGAGTGGGGGGCAGTGGGATTAGTTTGTAATTGATACAGGGCTATGGGGATAGTGGGGGGCAGTGGGATTACTTTGGGATTGATACAGGGCTATTGGGAGGGATTGTGGTAGAGGGATTAATTTGAGGATTGATTCAGGGCCATGGAACAAATGTGGGGCAGTGGGATTAGTTTGGGGATTGATACAGGGCTATGGGCAGAGAGCAGGGTAGTTGGATTAGTTTGGGGATTGGTACAGGGCTATGGGGAGAGGGAAATGATGTTGGATTAGTTTGGCGTTGATACAGGGCTTTGGGGAGAGAGCGGGGCAGTGGGATTAGTTTGAGATTGATACAGGGCTATGGTGAGAGTGGGGGGCAGTGGGATTAGTTTGTAATTGATACAGGGCTATGGGGATAGTGGGGGGCAGTGGGATTACTTTGGGATTGATACAGGGCTATGGGGAGGGATCGGGGTAGAGGGATTAATTTGAGGATTGATTCAGGGCCATGGAACAAATGTGGGGCAATGGGATTAGTTTGGGGATTGATACAGGGCTATGGGGAGAGAGCGGGGCAGTGGGATTAGTTTGAGATTGATTCTGGGCTATGGGGAGACAGTGGGGAATTGGGATTAGTTTGAGATTGATACAGGGCTATGGGGAGAGAGCGGGGCAGTGGGTTTAGTTTGGGGAGTAATGCAGGGCTCTCAGGAGAGTGCGGGCCAGTGGGATTAGTTTGGGATTGATACAGGGCCATGGGACAAATGTGGGGCAGTGGGATTAGTTTGGGATTGACAGAAGCATATGCGGAGAGCGCTGGACGGTGAGTCTATTATGGGCAGTGATACAAGGTCATGGGGAGAGGGCGAGGCTGTAGGATTAGTTTAGGATTGATGCAGGGCTATGGGGAGAGAGCAGGGCCGTGGCATTACTTTGGGGATTGATACAGGGCTATGGGGAGAGAGCCGGGCAGTGGGATTAGTTTGGGGATTGTTACAGGGATATGGAGAGAGACCGGGGCAGTGGGATTAGTTTGGGATTGAGACAGGTCTATGGGGAGAGAGCAGGGCAATGGGATTAGTTTGGGGATTGATACAGGGCTATGGGGAGAGAGCGGGGCAGTGGGATTAGTTTGGGGTTGATTCAGGGCTATGGGGAGAGAGCGGGGCAGTGGCATTAGTTTTGGATTGATACAGGGCTATGGGGAGAGAGTGGGGCAGTGGCATTAGTTTTGGATTGATACAGGGCTATGGGGAGAGAGCGGGGCAGTGGGATTAGTTTGGGGTTGATTCAGGGCTATGGGGAGACAGAGGGGCAGTGGCATTAGTTTTGGATTGATACTGGCTATGGGGAGAGAGTGGGGCAGTGGCATTAGTTTTGGATTGATACAGGGCTATGCGGAGACAGCAGGGCAGTGGGATTAGTTTGGGATTGAAACAGGGCTATGGGAGGAGAGTGGGACATTGGGATTAGTTTGGGGATTGATACAGGGCTATGGGGAGGGATCGGGACAGAAGGATTAGTTTGGGGATTGATACACGGCTGCGGGGAGAGAGCAGGGTAGTGGGATTAGTTTGGGAATTGATACAGGGATATTGGGAGAGTGTGTGGCCGTGGGATTAGCTCGGGATTGATACAGGGCTATCGGGAGGTAGATAAGCATTTGGATTAGTTTGGGATTGATACAGGGCCATGGGGACCGAGCGGGGCAGTGGGATTAGTTGGAGATTGATACAGGTCTATGGGGAGAAAGCGAGACAGTGGGATTAGTTTGGGGAGTGATACAGTGATATGGGCAGAGAATGGGACAGTGGGATTAGTTTGGGCATTGATTCAGGGCTATAGGGTGATAGGGGAGCAGTAGGATTAGTTTGGGATTGATACAATGCTTGGGGAGAGAGCGGAGCAGTGGGATTAGTTTGGGGATTGATACAGCGCTATGGGGAGAGAGCGAGGCAGTGGGATTAGTTTGTGATTGATACAGGGCTATGGGGAGCAAATGGGGCAGTGGGATTAGTTTGGGGATTGATACAGGGCTGGGGGGAGAGAGCAGGACAGTGGGATTAGTTTGGGATTCATACAGGGCTATGGGGAGAGAGCGGGGCAGTGGGATAAATTTGTGGAATGATTCAGGGTTATGGGGAGAGAGTTGGGCAGTGGGATTATTTTGGGATTGATACAGGGCTATGGGATGAGGGCAGGGCAGTTGGATTAGTTTGGGGTTGATACAGGGCTATGGGGAGAGAGTGGGCCAGTGGGATTAGTTTGGGAATTGATACAGGGTTATGGAGAGAGAGTGGGGCAGTGGGATTAGTTTGTGGATTGATACAGGCCTTTGGGGAGCGAGCGGAGCAGTGGGATTAGTTTGGGATTGATACAGGTATATGGGGAGAGAGTGGGGTAGTGGGATTAGTTTGGGGTTGATACAGGGCTATGGGGAGAGAGCAGGGCAGTGGGATTCGTTTTGAGATTGATACAGGGCTACCGGGAGAGAGCGGGGCAGAGGGATTCGTTTGGAGATTGATTCAGGGCTATGGGGAGAGAGCAGGGTAGTTGGATTAGTTTGGGGATTGGTACAGGGCTATGGGGAGAGGGAAGTGCTGTTGGATTAGTTTGGGGTTGATACAGGGCTTTGGGGAGGGAGCGGGGCAGTGGGATTTGTTTGGGATTGATACAGGGCTATGGGGAGACAGTGGGGCAGTGGGATTAGTTTGGGGATTGATACAGGGCTATGGGGAGAGAGCTGGGCAGTGGGATTCGTTTGGAGATTGATACAGGGCTATGGGGAGAGCGCGGGGCAGAATGATTCGTTTGGAGATTGATTCAGGGCTATGGGGAGAGAGCAGGGTAGTTGGATTAGTTTGGGGATTGGTACAGGGCTATGGGGAGAGGGAAGTGCTGTTGGTTTAGTTTGGGATTGATACAGGGCTATGGGGAGACAGTGGGGCAGTGGGATTAGTTTGGGATTGATACAGGGCTATGGGGAGAGAGCTGGGCAGTGGGATTAGTTTGGGGATTGATACAGGGCTTTGGGGTGAGAGCGGGGCAGTGGGATTAGTTTGGGATTGATACAGGGCTATGGGGAGAGAGTGGGGTAGTGGGATTAGTTTGGGGATTGATACAGTGCTATGGGGAGCGAATGGGGTAGTGGGATTAGTTTGGAGATTGATACAGGGCTATGGGAAGGGAGCAGGGCAGTGGGACTAGTTTGGGATTGATACAGGGCTATGGGGAGAGAGCTGGGCAGTGGGATTAGTTTGGGATTGACACAAGGGTATTTGGGGAAAGATACAATTTCATGGGGAGAGAGGGAGGCTGTGGGATTAGTTTGGGGATCGATACAGTGCTTTGGGGAGAGAGCGAGGCAGAGGGATTTGTTTGGTGATTGATTCAGGGCTTTGGGGAGAGAGTGGGGTAGTGGGATTCGTTTGGGGATTGATACAGGGCTATGGTCAGAGAGTGGAGCAGTGGCATTATTTTGGGGATTGATACAGGGGTATGGGGAGAGAGTGAGTCAGAGAGATTCGTTTGGGGATTGATTCAGGTCTAAGGGGAGAGCGCAGGGTAGTTGGATTAGTTTGGGGATTGATACAGGGCTATGGGGAGATAGCGGGGCAGTGGGATTAGTTTTGGGATTTAACGAGGTCATGGGGAGTGAGTGTGGCAGTGGGATTAGTTTGGGGATTGATACAGGGCTATGGGGACAGAGTGGGGCATTGGGGTGAGTTAGTGATTGATACAGGTCTATGGGGTTGAGAGTGGGGCAGTGGGATTAGTTTGGGATTGATACAGGGATATGGGCAGTGAATGTGGTAGTGGGTTAAGTTTGGGGATTGCTACAGGGCCATGGGGAGAGAGCGGGGAATTGGGATTAGTTTTGGACTGATGCAGGGCTATTGGTACAGAGCGGGGCAGTGGGATTATTTTGGGGAGTGGTACAGTTCTATGCGGAGGGTGCGGGGCAGTTGGATTAGTTTTGGGTTCATATAGTTATGTGGGCAGAGAATGGGAGAGTGGGATTAGTTTGGGGATTGATAAAGTGCTATGGGGAGAGAATGGGGTAGTGGGATTAGTTTGGCGATTGATACAGGGCTATGGGGAGGGAGCAGGGCAGTGGGACTAGTTTGGGATTGAAACAGGGCTAATGGGAGAGAGCTGGGCAGTGGGATTCGTTTGGGATTGACACAAGGGTATGCGGAGAGCGCAGGACAGTGTGACTATTTGGGGAAAGATACAGTTTCATGGGGAGAGAGTGAGGCCGTGGGATTAGTTTGGGGATCGATACAGGGATTTGGGGAGAGAGCGAGGCAGAGGGATTTGTTTGGTGATTGATTCAGGGCTATGGGGAGAGAGTGGGGTAGTGGGATTAGTTTGGGGATTGATACAGGGCTATGGGAAGAGAGTGGAGCAGTGGCATTAGTATGGGGATTGATACAGGGCTAAGGGGAGAGAGCGGGGCAGAGGTATTCATTTGGGGATTGATTCAGGGCTATGGGGAGAGAGTGAGGCAGAGGGATTCATTTGGGGATTGATTCAGGGCTAAAGGGAGAGAGCAGGGTAGTTGGATTAGTTTGGGGATTGATACAGGGCTATGGGGAGAGAGTGGGGCAGTGGGATTAGTTTGGGGATTGATACGAGGTCATGGGGTGTGTGTGTGGCAGTGGGATTAGTTTGGAATTGGTACAGGGCTGTGGGGAGAGGTAAGGGTCGTTGGATTAGTTTGGGGCTGATACAGGGCTATGGGGAGAGAGTGGGGCAGTGGGATTAGTTTGGGGATTGTTACAGTGTTATGGGGAGAGAGTGGGGTAGTGGGATTAGTTTGGGGATTGATACAGGGCTATGGGGAGGGAGCAGGGCAGTGGGACTTGTTTGGGATTGATACAGGGCTTTGGGGAGAGAGCGGGGCAGTGGGATTAGTTTGGGGATTGATACAGGACTATGGGGACAGAGCGGGGCATTGGGGTTAGTTAGTGATTGATACAGGTCTATGGGGTTGAGAGTGGGGCAGTGGGATTAGTTTGGGATTGATACAGGGATATGGGCAGTGAATGTGGTAGTGGGTTAAGTTTGGGGATTGCTACAGGGCCATGGGGAGAGAGCGGGGAATTGGGAATAGTTTTGGACTGATGCAGGGCTATTGGTACAGAGCGGGGCAGTGGGATTATTTTGGGGAGTGGTACAGTTCTATGTGGAGAGTGCGGGGCAGTTGGATTAGTTTCGAGTTGATATCGCTATATGGGCAGAGAATGGGAGAGTGGGATTAGTTTGGGGATTGATACAGGGCTATGGGGAGAAAGCGGGGCAGTGGGATTAGTTTGGGGATTGATACGAGGTCATGGGGAGTGAGTGTGGCAGTGGGATTAGTTTGGGATTGGTACAGGGCTGTGGGGAGAGGGAAGGGCCGTTGGATTAGTTTGGGGTTGATACAGGGCTATGGGGAGACAGTGGGGCAGTGGGATTAGTTTGGGGATTGATACAGGGCTATGGGGAGAGAGTGGGGTAGTGGGATTAGTTTGGGGATTGATACAGTGTTATGGGGAGAGAGTGGGGTAGTGGGATTAGTTTGGGGATTGATACAGTGCTATGGGGAGAGAGTAGGGTAGTGGGATTAGTTTGGGGATTGATACAGTGCTATGGGGAGAGAGTGGGATAGTGGGATTAGTTTGGGGATTGATACAGGGCTATGGGGAGAGAGTGGGGTAGTGGGATTAGTTTGGGGATTGATACAGTGCTATGGGGAGAGAGTGGGATAGTGGGATTAGTTTGGGGATTGATACAGGGCTATGGGGAGGGAGCAGGGCAGTGGGACTAGTTTGGGATTGATACAGGGCAATGGGGAGAGAGCGGGGCAGTGGGATTAGTTTGGGGATTGATACAGGGCTATGGGGAAAGAGCAGGGCAGTGAGATTAGTTTGCGGATTGATACAGGGCTATGGAGACAGATCGGGGCATTGGGGTTAGTTAGTGATTGATACAGGTCTATGGGGAGAGAACCGGGCAGTGAGATTAGTTTGGGGATTGATACAGGGCTATGGGGAAAGAGCAGGGCAGTGAGATTAGTTTGCGGATTGATACAGGGCTATGGAGACAGGGCGGGGCATTGGGGTTAGTTAGTGATTGATACAGGTCTATGGGGAGAGAAACCGGGCAGTGAGATTAGTTTGGGGATTGATACAGGGATATGGGGTTGAGAGTGGGGCAGTGGGATTAGTTTGGGATTGATACAGAGATATGGGCAGTGAATGTGGTAGTGGGTTAAGTTTGGGGATTGCTTCAGGGCCATAGGGAGAGAGCGGGGAATTGTGAATAGTTTTGGACTGATGCAGGGCTATTGGTATAGAGCGGGGCAGTGTGATTATTTTGGGGAGTGGTACAGGTCTATGCAGAGAGTGTGGGGCAGTTGGATTAGGTTCGGGTTGATAGAGCTATATGGGCAGAGAATGGGAGAGTGGGATTAGTTTGGGGATTGATACAGGGCTATGGGGACAGAGTTTGGCCATGCGATTATTTGCGGATTGATAAGGGCTATCGGGAGAGAGTGGGGCAGTGGGATTAGTTTGGGGATTGATACAGGGCTAAGGGGAGAGAACAGGGCAGTTGGATTAGTTTGGGGATTGATACAGGGCTATGGGGAGAGAGTGGGGCAGAGGGAGTCGTTTGGTGATTGATTCAGGGCTATGGGGAGAGATTGGGGCAGTGGGATTAGTTTGGCGATTGATACAGGGCTAAGGGGAGAGAGTGGGGCAGAGGTATTCATTTGGGGATTGATTCAGGGCTATGGGGAGAGATCAGGGTAGTTGGATTAGTTTGGGGATTGATACAGGGCTATGGGGAGAGGTTGGGGCAGTGGGATTAGTTTAGGGATTGATACAGCGCTATGGGGAGAGAGCGGGGCAGTGGGATTAGTTTGGGGATTGATACGAAGTCATGGGGATTGAGTGTGGCAGTGCGATTAGCTTGGGATTGGTACAGGGCTATGGGGAGAGGGAAGGGCCGTTGGATTAGTTTGGGGTTGATACAGGGCTATGGGTAGAGAGTGAGGCAGTGGGATTAGTTTGGGGATTGATACAGGGCTTTGGGGAGAGAGCGATGCAGTGGGATTAGTTTGGGATTGATACAGGTATATGGGGAGAGATTGGGGTAGTGGGATTAGTTTGGGGATTAATACAGTGCTATGGGGAGAGAGTGGGGTAGTGGGATTAGTTTGGGGATTGATACAGGGCTATGGGGAGGTTGCAGGGCAGTGGGACTAGTTTGAAATTGATACAGGGCTTTGGGGAGTGAGCGGGGCAGTGGGATTAGTTTGGGATTGATACAGGGATATCGGGAGATACCAGGAAATTGCGATTAGTTTGGGATTGACACAAGCATATGCGGAGAGCGCTGGACGGTGTGACTTTTGTGGGGAGTGATACAAGGTCATTGGGAGAGGGTGGGCTGTGGCATTAGTTTGGGGATTGATACAGGGCTATGGGGAGTGTGTGGGGCAGTGGGATTAGTTTTGAGATTGATATAGGGCTATGGGGAGAGAGTGGGGCCGTGGGATTAGTTTGGGGCTGATACAGAGCTATGGGGAGAGAACGGGGCAGTGGGATTAGTTTGGGGCTGATACAGGGCTATGGGGAGATAGCAGGGCAGTGGGATTAGTTTGGGATTAATACAGGGCTAAGGGGAGAGAGTGGGCCAGTGGGATTAGTTAGGGATCGATACAGCTCTATGGGTAGAGACCGGGGCAGTGGGATTAGTATGGGGGTTGATACAGGGCTATGGGGAGAGAGTGAGGCAGTGGGATTAGTTTGGGCATTGATACAGGGCTATGCGGAGAGAGTGGGGCAGTGGGATTATTTTGGGGATTGATACAGGGCTAAGGGGAGAGAGTGGTGCAGAGGTATTCGTTTGGGGATTGATTCAGGGCTATGGGGAGAGAGCAGGGCAGTGGGAATAGTTTGTGGATTGATACAGGGCTATGGGGAGAGAGTGGGGCAGTGGGATTAGTTTGAAATTGATACAGGGTTTTGGGGACAGAGCAGGGCAGTGGGATTAGTTTGGGATTGATACAGGGCTATGGGGAGAGAGCGGGGCAGTGGGATTAGTTTGGGATTGATACAGGGCTATGGGGAGAAATTGGGACAGTTGGATTAGTTTGGGAATTGATATAGGGATATCGGGAGATACCAGGGAAGTGGGATTAGTTTGGGATTGACACAAGCGTATGCGGAGAACGCTGGACGATGTGACTGTTGTGGGGAGTGATACAAGGTCATGGGGAGAGGGAGGGGCTGTGGGATTAGTTTAGGATTGATACAGGGCTATGGGGAGAGTGTGGGTGATTGGGATTAGTTTTGAGATTGATATAGGGCGATGGGGGGAGAGTGGTGCATTGGGATTAGTTTTGAGATTGATACAGAGTTATGGGGAGAGATTGGGACAGTGGGATTACTTTGGGGCTGTTACAGGGGTATGGGGAGATAACAGGGCAGTGGGGTTAGTTTGGGATTAATACAGGGCTAAGTGTAAAGAGTGGGCCAGTGGTATTAGTTAAGGATTGATACAGGTCTATGGGGAGAGACCGGGGCAGTAGGATTAGTTTGGGGTTAATACAGGGCTATGGGGAGAGAGCGGGGCCCTGGGATTAGCTGGGGATTGATACAGGGATATGGGGAGAGAGCGGGGTAGTGTGATTAGTTTGGCATTGATACTGGGTTAAGGGGAGAGAGTGGGGCAGTGGGATTAGTTTGGAATTGATACAGGGCTATTGGGAGGGAGCAGGGCTGTGGGACTAGTTTGGAATTGATACAGGGCTATGGGGAGAGAGCCGGGCAATGGGATTAGTTTGGGATTGATACAGGGCTATGGGGAGAGGGTGGGGCAGTGGGATTAGTTTGGAGATTGATACAGGTCTTTGGGGAGAGATTGGGACAGTGGGATTAGTTTGGGATTGATACAGCTATATGGGGAGAGAGCGGGGCAGTGGGATTAGTTTGGGGATTGATACCAGGTTATGGGGAGTGAGTGTGGCAGTGGGATTAGTTTGTGGATTGATACCGGGCTATGGGGAGAGGGAAGAGCCGTTGGATTAGTTTGGGATTGATACAGGGCTATGGGGAGAGCGCGGGGCAGTGGGATTAGTTTGGATTGATACAAGGCTATGGGGAGAGAATGGGGCAGTGGGATTAGTTTGGGGATTGATACCAGGTTATGGGGAGTAAGTGTGGCAGTGGGATTAGTTTGTGGATTGATACCGGGCTATGGGGAGAGGGAAGGGCCGTTGGATTAGTTTGGGGTTGATACAGGGCTTTGGGGAGAGAGCGGGGCAGTGGATTTAGTTTGGGATTGATACAGGGCTATGGGGAGAGAGTGGGTAGTGGGATTAGTTTGGGGATTAAACAGTGCTATGGGGTGGGAGCAGGGCAGTGGGACTAGTTTGAGGTTGATACAGTGCTATGGGGAGAGAGGGGGCAGTAGCATTAGTTTGGGGTTGATACAGGGCTTTGGGGAGAGAGCGGGGCAGTGGGGTTAGTTTGGAATTGATACAGGGCTTTGAGGAGAGAACAGGGCAGTGGGATTAGTTTGTGGATTGATACAAATCTATGGGGAGAGAGCGGGGCAGTGGGAATAGTTTGGGGATTGATACAGGGCTATGGGGAGAGAGTGGGGCAGTGGGATTAGTTCGAAATTGATGCAGGGCTAAGGGGAGAGAGCTGGGTAGTTGGATTGGTTTGGGGATTGATACAGGGCTATGGGGAGAGAGTGGGGCAGAGGTATTCGTTTGGGGATTGATTCAGGGCTATGGGGAGAGCGTGGGGCAGTGGGATTATTTTGGGGATTGATACAAGGCTAAGGGGAGAGAGTGGGGCAGAGGTATTCGTTTGGGGATTGATTCAGGGCTATGGGGAGAGAGCAGGGTAGTTGGATTAGTTTGGGGATTGATACAGGGCTATGGGGAGAGAGCGGGGCAGTGCGATTAGTTTGGTGATTGATACGAGGTCATGGGGATTAAGTGTGGCAGTGCGATTAGTTTGGGATTGATGCAGGGCTATGGGGAGAGGGAAGGGCCGTTGGATTAGTTTGGAGATTGATACAGGACTATGGGTAGACAGTGAGGCAGTGAGATTAGTTTGGGGATTGATACAGGCATATGGGGAGAGAGTGGGGTAGTGGGATTGGTTTGGGGATTAATACAGTGCTATGGGGAGAGAGTCGGGTAGTGGGATTAGTTTGGGGATTGATACGGCGCTATGGGGTGAGAGTGGGGTAGTCGGATTAGTTTGGGGATTGATACAGGGCTATGGGGAGGTTGCAGGGCAGTGTGACTAGTTTGAAATTGATACAGGGCTTTGGGGAGAGAGCGGGGCAGTGGGATTAGTTTGGGATTGATACAGGGATATCGGGAGATACCAGGAAATTGGGATTAGTTTGGGATTGACACAAGCATATGCGGAGAGCGCTGGATGGTGTGACCTTTGTGGGGAGTGATTCAAGGTCATTGGGAGAGGGTGGGGCCATGGGATTAGTTTGGGGATTGATACAGGGCTATGGGGAGTGTGTGGGGTTGTGGGATTAGTTTTGAGTTTGATATAGGGCTATGGGGAGAGAGTGGGGCCGTGGGATTAGTTTGGAGCTGATACGGAGCTATGGGGAGAGAACGGGGCAGTGGGATTAGTTTAGGGCTGATACAGGGAGATGGGGAGATAGCAGGGCAGTGGGATTAGTTTGGGATTAATGCAGGGCTAAGGGGAGACAGTGGGCCAGTGGGATTAGTTAGGGATCGATACAGCTCTATGGGTAGAGACCGGGGCAGTGGGATTAGGTTGGGGTTGATACAGGGCTATGGGGAGAGAGTGGGGCAGTGGGATTAGTTTGGGGATTGATACAGGGCTATGGGGAGAGAGTGGGACAGTGGGATTAGTTTGGGTATTATAACAGAGCTATGGGGAGAGAGTGGTGCAGTGGGATTAGTTTGTGGATTGATACAAGTCTATGGGGAGAGGGCAGGGATGTGGGAATAGTTTGGGGTTGATACAGGACTATGGGTAGAGAGCGGGGCAGAGGGATTCATTGGGGGATTGATTCAGGGCTATGGGGAGAGACCAGGAAAGTGGGATTAGTTTTGGATTGACAAAAGGGTATGTGGAGTGCGCAGGGCATTTGGATTATTTTGGGGAGTTATATAGGTTCATATGGAGAGAGCAATGCTGTGGGATTAGTTTGGGGTTTGAGACAAGTTATGGGGAGAGTTTGGGGCAGTGGCATGATTTGGAGTTGGTATAGAGTGAGATCTGGGCAGTGGGAATAGTTTGGGGATGGATACAGGGCTATTGGGAGAGAATGGGGCAGTGGGATTAGTTTCGGGTTGATACAGGGCTATGGGGAGAGAGTGGGTCCGTTGGGTTAGTTTGGGATTAATACAAGGCTTTGGGGAGAGAGCAGGGCAGTGGGATTAGTTTCGGGTTGATACTGGGATATGGGCGAGAGCGGGAATGTGGGATTAGTTTAGGGATTGATTCAGGGTTAAGGGGAGAGAGCAGGGTAGTTGGATTAGTTTGGGGATTGATACAGGGCTATGGGGAGAGTGTGGGTGATTGGGATTAGTTTTGAGATTGATACAGGGCGATGTGGGGAGAGTGGTGCCTTGGGATTAGTTTTGAGATTGATACAGGGCTATGGGGAGAGAGTGGAGCAGTGGGATTAGTTTGGGATTGATACAGGGCTATGGGGAGAGAGCGGGGTAGTGGGATTAGTTTGGGATTGATACAGCTGTATGGGGAGAGAGCGGGGCAGTGGGATTAGGTTGGGATTGATACCAGGTTATGGGGAGTGAGTGTGGCAGTGGGATTAGTTTGTGGATTGATACCGGGCTATGGGGAGAGGGAAGAGCCGTTGGATTAGTTTGGGGTTGATACAGGGCTTGGGGGAGAGAGCGGGACAGTGTGTTTAGTTTGGGATTGACAAAGGGCTATGGGGAGAGAGTGGGGCAGTGGCATTAGTTTGGGGTTGATACAGGGCTTTGGCGACAGAGCGGGGCAGTGGGGTTAATTTGGAATTGATACAGGGCTTGAAGGAGAGAGCAGGGCAGTGGGATTAGTTTGTGGATTGATACAAGACTATGGGGAGAGGGCAAGGCAGTGGGAATACTTTGGGGATTGATACAGGGCTATGGGGAGAGATTGGGGCAGTGGGATTAGTTCGAAATTGATACAGGGCTATGGGGAGAGAGCAGGCCAGTGGGATTAGTTTGGGATTGAGACAGGGCTATGGGGAGAGAGCGGGGTAGAGGGATTCATTTGGGGATTGATTCAGGGCTATGTGGAGAGAGCAGGAAAGTGGCATTAGTTTTGGATTGACACAAGGGTATGTGGAGTGTGCAGGGCATTTGGATTATTTTGGGGAGTTATGCAGGTTCATATAGAGAGAGCGGTGCCATGGGATTAGTTTGGGGATTGAGACAAGTTATGGGGAGAGTTTGGGGCAGTTGCATGAGTTGGAGCTGGTACTGGGATATGGGCAGTGAGTGTGACATTGGTATTAGTTTGGGGCATGATACAGGGCTATGGGGAGAGAGTTGGGCAGTGGGAATAGTTTGGAGATGGATACAGGGTTATGGGGAGAGATTGGGGCAGTGGGATTAGTTTGGGATTGATGCAGGTATATGGGGAGAGAGTGGGACAGTGGGATTAGTTTGGGGATTGATACAGGGCTGTGGGGAGATAGCGGGGCAGTGGGATTAGTTTGGGGATTGATATCAGGTCATGGGGAGTGAGTGTGGCAGTGGGATTCGTTTGGGGATTGATTCAGAGCTATGTGGAGAGAACGGGGCAGTGACATTAGTTTGGGGATTGATACAGGGCCATGGGGTGAGCGCGGGGCAGTGGGATTAGTTTGGGGATTGATACAGGGCTATGGGGAGAGAGTGAGGCAGTGGGATTAGTTTGGGATTGATACATGGCTATGGGGAGAGAGCGGGGCAGTGGGGTTAGTTTGTGGATTGATACAAGTCTATGGGGAGAGGGCAGGGCAGTGGGAATATTTTGGGGATGGATACAGGGCTATGGGGAGAGAGTGGGGCAGTGGGATTAGTTTGGGGTCGATACAGGGCTATGGCGAGAGATTGTGGCAGTTGGGTTAGTTTGGGATTGATACAGGGCTATGGGGCGAGAGCGGGAAGGTATGATTAGTTTGGGATTGACACAAGTTTATGCGGAGAGCGCAGGACAGTGCGACTATTTTGGAGAAAGATACAGGTTCATGGGGAGAGAGCAGGGGCGTGGGATTAGTTTGGGGATTGATACAGGGCTATGGGGAGAGAGCGGGGCAGTGGGATTAGTTTGGGGATTGTTATGGGGATATGGGGAAATAGCGGTGCAGTGGGATTAGTTTGGGGATTGATACCAGGTCATGGGGAGTGAGTGGGGCAGTGCGATTAGTTTGGTGTTTGATACAGGGCTTTGGGGAGAGAGCAGGGCAATGGGATTAGTTTGGGGTTGATACAGGGCTATGGGTAGAGAGCGGGGCATGAGGATTCATTGGGGGATTGATTCAGGGCTATGGGGAGAGACCAGGAAAGTGGGATTAGTTTTGGATTGACACAAGGGTATGTGGAGTGCGCAGGGCATTTGGATTATTTTGGGGAGTTATATAGGTTCATATGGAGAGAGCAATGCTGTGGGATTAGTTTGGGGTTTGAAACAAGTTATGGGGAGAGTTTGGGGCAGTGGCATGAGTTGGAGTTGGTATAGAAAGAGAGCTGGGCAATGGGAATAGTTTGGGGATGGATACAGGGCTATGGGGAGAAAGTGGGGCAGTGGGATTAGTTTCGGGTTGATACAGGGCTATGGGGAGAGAGTGGGTCCGTTGGGTTAGTTTGGGATTGATACAGGGCTATGGGGAGAGAGTGGTGTAGTGTTATCAGTTTGGGATTGATACAGGGCTTTGGGGAGAGAGTGGGGCAGTGGGATTAGTTTGTGGATTGATACAGGGCTATGGGGAGAGAGTGGGACAGTGGGATTTGTTTGGGGATTGATCCAGGGCTATGGGGAGAGAGTGGGGCAGCGGAATTTGTTTGGGGATTGATACAGGGCTATGGGGAGAGAGTGGGGCAGTGGAATTTGTTTGGGGATTGATACAGGGCTATGGGGAGAGATTGGGAAAGTTGGATTATTTTGGGGATTGATACAGGGATATCGGGAGATACCAGGAAAATGGGATTAGTTAGGGATTGACACAAGCGTATGCGGAGAGTGCTGGCCGGTGTGACAGTTGTGGGGCGTGATACAAGGTCATGGGGAGAGGGCCGGGCCGTGGGATTAGTTTAGCATTGATACAAGGCTATGGGGAGAGTGTGGGTGACTGGGATTAGTTTTGAGATTGATACAGGGCGATGGGGGGAGAGTGGTGCCGTGGGATTAGTTTTGAGATTGATACAGGGCTATGGGGTGAGAGTGGGGCAGTGGGATTAATTTGGGGATTGATACAGCTATATGGGGAGAGAGCGGGGCAGTGGGATTAGTTTGGGGATTGTTACGGGGATATGGGGAGTGAGTGTGGCAGTGGGATTAGTTTGTGGATTGATACCGGGCTATGGGGAGAGGGAAGGGCGTTTGGATTAGTTTGGTGTTGATACAGGGCTTTGGGGAGAGAGCGGGGCAGTGGGTTTAGTTTGGGATTGATACAGGGCTATGGGGAGAGAGCGGGGTAGAAGGATTAGTTTGGGGATTGTTACGGGGATATGGGGAGAATGCGGGGCAGTGGGATTAGTTTGAGGTTGATACAGTGCTATGGGGAGAGAGGGGGCAGTGGGATTAGTTTGGGGATTAAACAGTGCTATGGGGTGGGAGCAGGGCACTGGGACTAGATTGAGGTTGATACAGTGCTATGGGGAGAGAGGTGGCAGTGGGATTAGTTTGGTGTTTGATACAGTGCTATGGGGAGAGAGTGGGGCAGTGGCATTAGTTTGTGGATTGATACAAGACTATGGGGAGAGGGCAAGGCAGTGGGATTAGTTTGGGGATTGATACAGGGCTATGGGGAGAGAGCAGGCCAGTGGGATTAGTTTGGGATTGAGACAGGGCTATGGGGAGAGAGCGGGGCAGAGGGATTCATTTGGGGATTGATTCAGGGCTGTGTGGAGAGGCGAGGAAAGTGGCATTATTTTTGGATTGACACAAGGGTATGTGGAGTGCGCAGGGCATTTGGATTATTTTGGGGAGTTATACAGGTTCATATAGAGAGAGCGGTGCCATGGGATTAGTTTGGGGATTGAGACAAGTTATGGGGAGAGTTTGGGGCAGTGGCATGAGTTGGAGTTGGTACAGGGATATGGGCAGTGAGTGTGACATTGGTATTAGTTTGGGGCATGATACAGGGCTATGGGGAGAGAGCTGGGCAGTGGGAATAGTTTGGAGATGGATACAGGGCTATGGGGAGAGAGTGGGGCAGTGGGATTAGTTTGGGACTGATACAGGTCTATGGGGAGAGAGTGGGACAGTGGGATTAGTTTGGGGATTGATACAGGGCTGTGGGGAGATAGCGGGGCAGTGGGATTAGTTTGGGGATTGAGACAGGGCTATGGGGAGAGAGCGGGGTAGAGGGATTCGTTTGGGGATTGATTCAGGGCTATGTGGAGAGACCAGGAAAGTGGCATTAGTTTTGGATTGACACAAGGGTATGTGGAGTGTGCAGGGCATTTGGATTATTTTGGGGAGTTATACAGGTTCATATAGAGAGAGCGGTGCCATGGGATTAGTTTGGGGATTGAGACAAGTTATGGGGAGAGTTTGGGGCAGTTGCATGAGTTGGAGCTGGTACTGGGATATGGGCAGTGAGTGTGACATTGGTATTAGTTTGGGGCATGATACAGGGCTATGGGGAGAGAGTTGGGCAGTGGGAATAGTTTGGAGATGGATACAGGGTTATGGGGAGAGATTGGGGCATTGGGATTAGTTTGGGATTGATACAGGTATATGGGGAGAGAGTGGGACAGTGGGATTAGTTTGGGGATTGATACAGGGCTGTGGGGAGATAGCGGGGCAGTGGGATTAGTTTGGGGATTGATATCAGGTCATGGGGAGTGAGTGTGGCAGTGGGATTCGTTTGGGGATTGATTCAGAGCTATGGGGAGAGAGTTGGGCAGTGGGAATAGTTTGGAGATGGATACAGGGTTATGGGGAGAGAGTGGGACAGTGGGATTAGTTTGGGGATTGATACAGGGCTGTGGGGAGATAGCGGGGCAGTGGGATTAGTTTGGGGATTGATATCAGGTCATGGGGAGTGAGTGTGGCAGTGGGATTCGTTTGGGGATTGATTCAGAGCTATGGGGAGAGAACGGAGCAGTGGCATTAGTTTGTTGATTGATACAGGGCCATGGGGTGAACGCGGGGCAGTGGGATTAGTTTAGGGATTGATACAGGGCTATGGGGAGAGAGTGAGGCAGTGGGATTAGTTTGGGATTGATACATGGCTATGGGGAGAGAGCGGGGCAGTGGGGTTAGTTTGTGGATTGATACAAGACTATGGGGAGAGGGCAGGGCAGTGGGAATATTTTGGGGATGGATACAGGGCTATGGGGAGAGAGTGGGGCAGTGGGATTAGTTTGGGGTCGATACAGGGCTATGGCGAGAGATTGTGCCAGTTGGGTTAGTTTGGGATTGATACAGGGCTATGGGGCGAGAGCGGGAAGGTATGATTAGTTTGGGATTGACACAAGGTTATGCGGAGAGCGCAGGACAGTGCGACTATTTTGGAGAAAGATACAGGTTCATGGGGAGAGAGCGGGGGCGTGGGATTAGTTTGGGGATTGATACAGGGCTATGGGGAGAGTGCGGGGCAGTGGGATTAGTTTGGGGATTGATACAGGGCTATGGCGAGAGAGCAGGGTAGTTGGATTAGTTTGGGGTTTGATAGTGGGCTATGGGGAGAGAGCGGGGCAGTGGGATTAGTTTGGGGATTGTTATGGGGATATGGGGAAATAGCGGTGCAGTGGGATTAGTTTGGGGATTGATACCAGGTCATGGGGAGTGAGTGGGGCAGTGGGATTAGTTTGGTGTTTGATACAGGGCTTTGGGGAGAGAGCAGGGCAATGGGATTAGTTTGGGGTTGATGCAGGGCTATGGGGAGAAAGCAGGGCAGTGGGATTAGTTTGGGGTTGATACAGGGCTATGGGTAGATAGCGGGGCATGAGGATTCATTGGGGGATTGATTCAGGGCTATGGGGAGAGACCAGGAAAGTGGGATTAGTTTTGGATTGACACAAGGGTATGTGGAGTGCGCAGGGCATTTGGATTATATTGGGGAGTTATATAGGTTCATATGGAGAGAGCAATGCTGTGGGATTAGTTTGGGGTTTGAAACAAGTTATGGGGAGAGTTTGGGGCAGTGGCATGAGTTGGAGTTGGTATAGAAAGAGAGCTGGGCAGTGGGAATAGTTTGGGGATGGATACAGGGCTATGGGGAGACAGTGGGGCAGTGGGATTAGTTTCGGGTTGATACAGGGCTATGGGGAGAGAGTGGGTCCGTTGGGTTAGTTTGGGATTGATACAGGGCTATGGGGAGAGAGTGGTGTAGTGTTATTAGCTTGGGATTGATACAGGGCTTTGGGGAGAGAGTGGGGCAGTGGGATTAGTTTGTGGATTGATACAGGGCTATGGGGAGAGAGTGGGACAGTGGGATTTGTTTGGGGATTGATCCAGGGCTATGGGGAGAGAGTGGGGCAGTGGAATTTGTTTGGGGATTGATACAGGGCTATGGGGAGAGAGTGGGGCAGCGGAATTTGTTTGGGGATTGATACAGGGCTATGGAGAGAGAGTGGGGCAGTGGAATTTGTTTGGGGATTGATACAGGGCTATGGGGAGAGAGCGGGCATGGGGATTAGTTTGGGGTTGATACAGGTCTATGGGGAGAGATTGGGAAAGTTGGATTATTTTGGGGATTGATACAGGGATATCGGGAGATACCAGGAAAGTGGGATTAGTTAGGGATTGACACAAGCGTATGCGGAGAGTGCTGGCCGGTGTGACAGTTGTGGGGCGTGATACAAGGTCATGGGGAGAGGGCGGGGCCATGGGATTAGTTTAGCATTGATACAAGGCTATGGGGAGAGTGTGGGTGATTGGGATTAGTTTTGAGATTGATACAGGGCGATGGGGGGAGAGCGGGGTAGAGGGATTAGTTTTGAGATTGATACAGGGCTATGGGGAGAGAGTGGGTCAGTGGGATTAGTTTGGTATTGATACAGCTATATGGGGAGAGTGCGGGGCAGTGGGATTAATTTGGGGATTGATACAGCTATATGGGGAGAGAGCGGGGCAGTGGGATTAGTTTGGGGATTGTTACTGGGATATGGGGAGTGAGTGTGGCAGTGGGATTAGTTTGTGGATTGATACCGGGCTATGGGGAGAGGGAAGGGCCGTTGGATTAGTTTGGTGTTGATACAGGGCTTTGGGGAGAGAGCGGGGCAGTGGGTTTAGTTTGGGATTGATACAGGGCTATGGGGAGAGAGCGGGGCAGTAGGATTAATTTGGGATTGATACAGGGCTATGGGGAGAGAGCGGGGTAGAAGGATTAGTTTGGGGATTGTTACGGGGATATGGGGAGAATGCGGGGCAGTGGGATTAGTTTGAGGTTGATACAGTGCTATGGGGAGAGAGGGGGCAGTGGGATTAGTTTGGGGATTAAACAGTGCTATGGGGTGGGAGCAGGGCACTGGGACTAGATTGAGGTTGATACAGTGCTATGGGGAGAGAGGTGGCAGTGGGATTAGTTTGGGGATTGATACAATGCTATGGGCGAGAGTGGGGCAGTGGCATTAGTTTGTGGATTGATACAAGACTATGGGGAGAGGGCAAGGCAGTGGGAATAGTTTGGGGATTGAGACAGGGCTATGGGGAGAGAGCGGGGTAGAGGGATTCGTTTGGGGATTGATTCAGGGCTATGTGGAGAGACCAGGAAAGTGACATTATTTTTGGATTGACACAAGGGTATGTGGAGTGCGCAGGGCATTTGGATTATTTTGGGGAGTTATACAGGTTCATATAGAGAGAGCGGTGCCATGGGATTAGTTTGGGGATTGATACAAGTTATGGGGAGAGTTTGGGGCAGTGGCATGAGTTGGAGTTGGTACAGGGATATGGGCAGTGAGTGTGACATTGGTATTAATTGGGGGCATGATACAGGGCTATGGGGAGAGAGCTGGGCAGTGGGAATAGTTTGGAGATGGATACAGGGCTATGGGGAGAGTGCGGGGCAGTGGGATTAGTTTGGGGATTGATAGTGGGCTATGAGGAGCGAGCGGGGCAGTGGGATTAGTTTGGGGATTGATACCAGGTCATGGGGAGTGAGTGGGGCAGTGGGATTAGTTTGGTGTTTGATACAGGGCTTTGGGGAGAGAGCAGGGCAATGGGATTAGTTTGGGGTTGATGCAGGGCTATGGGGAGAAAGCAGGGCAGTGGGATTAGTTTGGGGATTGAAACAGGGCTATGGGGAGAGAGCAGGGTAGTTGGATTAGTTTGGGGATTGATAGTGGGCTATGGGGAGAGAGCGGGGCAGTGGGATTAGTTTGGGGATTGATACCTGGTCATGGGGAGTGAGTGGGGCAGTGGGATTAGTTTGGTGTTTGATACAGGGCTTTGGGGAGAGAGCAGGGCAATGGGATTAGTTTGGGGTTGATGCAGGGCTATGGGGAGAAAGCAGGGCAGTGGGATTAGTTTGGGGTTGATACAGGTCTATGGGTAGAGAGCGGGGCATGAGGATTCATTGGGGGATTGATTCAGGGCTATGGGGAGAGACCAGGAAAGTGGGATTAGTTTTGGATTGACACAAGGGTATGTGGAGTGCGCAGGGCATTTGGATTATTTTGGGGAGTTATACAGGTTCATATAGAGAGAGCGGTGCCATGGGATTAGTTTGGGGATTGAGACAAGTTATGGGGAGAGTTTGGGGCAGTTGCATGAGTTGGAGCTGGTACTGGGATATGGGCAGTGAGTGTGACATTGGTATTAGTTTGGGGCATGATACAGGGCTATGGGGAGATAGTTGGGCAGTGGGAATAGTTTGGAGATGGATACAGGGTTATGGGGAGAGAGTGGGACAGTGGGATTAGTTTGGGGTTTGATACAGGGCTGTGGGGAGATAGCGGGGCAGTGGGATAGTTTGGGATTGATACAGGTATATGGGGAGAGAGTCGGACAGTGGGATTAGTTTGGGGATTGATACAGGGCTGTGGGGAGATAGCGGGGCAGTGGGATTAGTTTGGGGATTGATATCAGGTCACGGGGAGAGAGTGGGGCAGTGGGATTCGTTTGCGGATTGATTGAGAGCTATGGGGAGAGAACGGGGCAGTGGCATTAGTTTGGGGATTGATACAGGGCCATGGGTTGAGCACGGGGCAGTGGGATTAGTTTGGGATTGATACAGGGATATGAGGAGGGAGTGGGGTAGTGGAATTAGTTTGGGATTGATGCAGCGCTATGGGGTGAGTGCCGGGTAGTGGGATTAGTTTGGGGATTGATACAGGGCTATGGGGAGAGAGTGGGGCAGTGGGATTAGTTTGGGGTTGATACAGTGCTATGGGGAGAGAGTCAGGCAGTGGGATTAGTGTGTGGATTGATACAAGTCTATGGGGAGAGGGCAGGGCAGTGGGTTTAGTTTGGGGATTGATACAGGGCGATGGGGAGAGAGTGAGGCAGTGGGATTAGTTTGGGATTGATACATGGCTATGGGGAGAGAGCGGGGCAGTGGGATTAGTTTGTGGATTGATACAAGTCTATGGGGAGAGGGCAGGGCAGTGGGAATATTTTGGGGATGGATACAGGACTATGGGGAGAGAGTGGGGCAGTGGGATTAGTTTGTGGTCGATACAGGGCTACGGCGAGAGATTGTGGCAGTTGGGTTAGTTTGGGATTGATACAGGGCTATGGGGCGAGAGCGGGAAGGTGTGATTAGTTTAGGATTGACACAAGGTTATGCGGAGAGTGCAGGACAGTGCGACTATTTTGGAGAAAGATACAAGTTCATGGGGAGAGAGCGGGGGCGTGGGATTAGTTTGCGCATTGATACAGGGCTATGGGGAGAGTGCGGGGCAGTGGGATTAGTTTGGGGATTGATACAGGGCTATGGGGAGAGTGCGGGGCAGTGGGATTAGTTTGGGGATTGATACAGGGCTATGGGGAGAGTGCGGGGCAGTGGGATTAGTTTGGGGATTGGTACAGGGCTATGGGGAGAGTGCGGGGCAGTGGGATTAGTTTGGGGATTGATACAGGGCTATGGGGAGAGTGCGGGGCAGTGGGATTAGTTTGGGGATTGATACAGGGCTCTGGGGAGAGAGCGGGGCAGAGGGATTCGTTTGATGATTGATTCAGGGTTATGGGGAGAGATCGGGGCAGAAGGATTCATTTGGGGATTGATTCAGGGATAAGGGGAGAGAGCAGGGTAGTTGGATTAGTTTGGGGATTGATAGTGGGCTATGGGGAGAGAGTGGGGCAGTGGGATTAGTTTTGTATTGATACAGGGCCAATGGGAGATAGTGGGGCAGTGGAATTTGTTTGGGGATTGATACAGGGCTATGGGGAGAGAGCGGGGCATGGGGATTAGTTTGGGATTGATACAGTTCTATGGGAAGAGATTGGGACAGTTGGATTATTTTGGGGATTGATACAGGGCTATCGGGAGATACCAGGAAAGTGGGATTAGTTAGGGATTGACACAAGCGTATGCGGAGAGTGCTGGCCGGTGTGACAGTTGTGGGGCGTGATACAAGGTCATGGGGAGAGGGCGGGGCCGTGGGATTAGTTTAGCATTGATACAATGCTATGGGGAGAGTCTGGGTGATTGGGATTAGTTTTGAGATTGATAGAGGGCGATGGGGGGAGAGCGGGGTAGAGGGATTAGTTTGTGGATTGTCACGGGGAGATGGGGAGAATGCGGGGCAGTGGGATTTGTTTGAGGTTGATACAGTGCTATGGGGAGAGAGGGGGCAGTGGGATTAATTTGGGGATTGTTACAGGACTATGGGAGAGAGTTGGTAGTGGGATTAGTTTGGGGATTAAACAGTGCTATGGGGTTGGTGCAGGGCAGTGGGATTAGTTTGACGTTGATACAGTGCTATGGGAAGAGAGGTGGCAGTGGGATTAATTTGGGGATTGATTCAGGGCTATGTGGAGAGACCAGGAAAGTGGCATTAGTTTTGGATTGACGCAAGGGTATGTGGAGTGCGCAGGGCATTTGGATTATTTTGGGGAGTTATACAGGTTCATATAGAGAGAGCGGTGCCATGGGATTAGTTTGGGGATTGATACAAGTTATAGGGAGAGTTTGGGGCAGTGGCATGAGTTGGAGTTGGTACAGGGATATGGGCAGTGAGTGTGACATTGGTATTAGTTTGGGGCATGATACAGGGCTATGGGGAGAGAGCTGGGCAGTGGGAATAGTTTGGAGATGGATACAGGGCTATGGGGAAAGAGTGGGGCAGTGGGATTAGTTTGTGGTCGATACAGGGCTACGGCGAGAGATTGTGGCAGTTGGGTTAGTTTGGGATTGATACAGGGCTATGGGGCAAGAGCGGGAAGGTGTGATTAGTTTAGGATTGACACAAGGTTATGCGGAGAGTGCAGGACAGTGCGACTATTTTGGAGAAAGATACAGGTTCATGGGGAGAGAGCGGGGGCGTGGGATTAGTTTGCGCATTGATACAGGGCTATGGGGAGAGTGCGGGGCAGTGGGATTAGTTTGGGGATTGATACAGGGCTATGGGGAGAGTGCGGGGCAGTGGGATTAGTTTGGGGATTGATACAGGGCTATGGGGAGAGTGCAGGGCAGTGGGATTAGTTTGGGGATTGGTACAGGGCTATGGGGAGAGTGCGGGGCAGTGGGATTAGTTTGGGGATTGATACAGGGCTATGGGGAGAGTGCGGGGCAGTGGGATTAGTTTGGGGATTGATACAGGGCTCTGGGGAGAGAGCGGGGCAGAGGGATTCGTTTGATGATTGATTCAGGGTTATGGGGAGAGATCGGGGCAGAAGGATTCATTTGGGGATTGATTCAGGGATAAGGGGAGAGAGCAGGGTAGTTGGATTAGTTTGGGGATTGATAGTGGGCTATGGGGAGAGAGTGGGGCAGTGGGATTAGTTTTGTATTGATACAGGGCCAATGGGAGATAGTGGGGCAGTGGAATTTGTTTGGGGATTGATACAGGGCTATGGGGAGAGAGCGGGGCATGGGGATTAGTTTGGGATTGATACAGTTCTATGGGAAGAGATTGGGACAGTTGGATTATTTTGGGGATTGATACAGGGCTATCGGGAGATACCAGGAAAGTGGGATTAGTTAGGGATTGACACAAGCGTATGCGGAGAGTGCTGGCCGGTGTGACAGTTGTGGGGCGTGATACAAGGTCATGGGGAGAGGGCGGGGCCGTGGGATTAGTTTAGCATTGATACAATGCTATGGGGAGAGTCTGGGTGATTGGGATTAGTTTTGAGATTGATAGAGGGCGATGGGGGGAGAGCGGGGTAGAGGGATTAGTTTGTGGATTGTCACGGGGATATGGGGAGAATGCGGGGCAGTGGGATTTGTTTGAGGTTGATACAGTGCTATGGGGAGAGAGGGGGCAGTGGGATTAATTTGGGGATTGTTACAGGACTATGGGAGAGAGTTGGTAGTGGGATTAGTTTGGGGATTAAACAGTGCTATGGGGTTGGTGCAGGGCAGTGGGATTAGTTTGACGTTGATACAGTGCTATGGGAAGAGAGGTGGCAGTGGGATTAATTTGGGGATTGATTCAGGGCTATGTGGAGAGACCAGGAAAGTGGCATTAGTTTTGGATTGACGCAAGGGTATGTGGAGTGCGCAGGGCATTTGGATTATTTTGGGGAGTTATACAGGTTCATATAGAGAGAGCGGTGCCATGGGATTAGTTTGGGGATTGATACAAGTTATAGGGAGAGTTTGGGGCAGTGGCATGAGTTGGAGTTGGTACAGGGATATGGGCAGTGAGTGTGACTTTGGTATTAGTTTGGGGCATGATACAGGGCTATGGGGAGAGAGCTGGGCAGTGGGAATAGTTTGCAGATGGATACAGGGCTATGGGGAGAGAGTGGGGCAGTGGGATTAGTTTGGGATTGATACAGGTATATGGGGAGAGAGTGGGACAGTGGGATTAGTTTGGGGATTGATACATGGCTGTGGGGAGATAGCGGGGCTGTGGGATTAGTTTGGGGATTGATATCAGGTCATGGGGTGTGAGTGTGGCAGTGGGATTTGTTTGGGGATTGATTCAGAGCTATGGGGAGAGAACGGAGCAGTGGCATTAGTTTGTTGATTGATACAGGGCCATGGGGTGAACGCGGGGCAGTGGGATTAGTTTGGGGATTGATACAGGGCTATGGGGAGAGAGTGGGGCAGTGGGATTAGCTTGGGGTTCATACAGTGCTATGGGGAGAGAGCCAGGCAGTGGGATTAGTTTGTGGATTGATACAAGTCTATGGGGAGAGGGCAGGGCAGTGGGATTAGTTTGGGATTGATTCATGGCTATGGGGAGAGAGCGGGGCAGTGGGATTAGTTTGTGGATTGATACAAGTCTATGGGGAGAGAGCTTGGCAGTGGGAATATTTTGGGGATGGATACAGGGCTATGGGGAGAGAGTGTGGCAGTGGGATTAGTTTGGGGTCGATACAGGGCTATGGTGAGAGATTGTGGCAGTTGGGTTAGTTTGGGATTGATACAGGGCTATGGGGCGAGAGCGGGAAGGTGTGATTAGTTTGGGATTGACACAAGGATATGCGGAGAGCGCAGGACAGTGCGACTATTTTGGAGAAAGATACAGGTTCATGGGGAGAGAGCGGGGGCAGTGGGATTAGTTCGGTGATTGATACAGGGCTATGGGGAGAGTGCGGGGCAGTGGGATTCGTTTGATGATTGATTCAGGGTTATGGGGAGAGAGCGGGGCAGAGGGATTCGGTTTGGGATTGATTCAGGGATAAGGGGAGAGAGCAGGGTAGTTGGATTAGTTTGGGGATTGATAGTGGGCTATGGGGAGAGAGCGGGGCAGTGGGATTAGTTTGGGGATTGTTATGGGGATATGGGGAAATAGCGGTGTAGTGGGATTATTTGGGGATTGATAACAGGTCATGGGGAGTGAGTGGGGCAGTGGGATTAGTTTGGTGATTCTTACAGGGCTTTGGGGAGAGAGCAGGGCAATGGGATTAGTTTGGGGTTGATGCCTGGCTATGGGGAGAGAGCAGGGCAGTGGGATTAGTTTGGGATTGATACAGGGATATGGGGAGAGAGTGGGGTAGTGGAATTAATTTGGGATTGATACAGTGCTATGGGGTTAGAGCCGGGCAGTGGGATTAGTTTGGGGATCGATACAGGGCTATGGGGAGAGTGTGGGGCTGTGGGATTAGTTTGTGGATTGATACAAGTTTATTGGGAGAGGGCAGGGCAGTGGGATTAGTTTGGGGATTGATACAGGGCTATGGGGAGAGAGAGAGCCAGTGGGATTAGTTTGGGATTGATACATGGCTATGGGGAGAGAGCGGGGCAGTGGGATTAGTTTGTGGATTGATACAAGTCTATGGGGAGAGAGCTTGGCAGTTGGAATATTTTGGGGATGGATACAGGGCTATGGGGAGAGAGTGGGGCAGTGGGATTAGTTTGGGGTTGATACAGGGCTATGGCGAGAGATTGCGGCAGTTGGGTTAGTTTGGGATTGATACAGGGCTATGGGGTGAGAGCGGGAAGGTGTGATTAGTTTGGGATTGACACAAGGGTATGCGGAGAGCGCAGGACAGTGCGACTATTTTGGAGAAAGATACAGGTTCATGGGGAGAGAGCGGGGGCGTGGGATTAGTTTGGGGATTGATACAGGGCTATGGGGAGAGTGCGGGGCAGTGCGATTAGTTTGGGGATTGATACAGGGCTATGGGGAGAGAGCGGGGCAGATGGATTCGTTTGATGATTGATTCAGGGCTTTGGGGAGAGGTTGGGGCAGTGGGATTAGTTTGGGGATTGATACAGGGCTATGGGGAGAGAGCGGGGCAGAAGGATTCGTTTGGGGATTGATTGAGGGATAAGGGGAGAGAGCAGGGTAGTTGGATTAGTTTGGGGAATGATAGTGGGCTATGGGGAGAGAGCGGGGCAGTGGGATTAATTTGGGGATTGTTACGGGGATATGGGGAAATAGCGGTTCAGTGGGATTAGTTTGGGGATTGATACAGGGCTTTGGGGAGAGAGCGGGACAGTGGGATTAGTTTGGGATTGATACAGGGCTATGGGGTGAGAGCGGGAAGGTGTGATTAGTTTGGGATTGACACAAGGGTATGCGGAGAGCGCAGGACAGTGCGACTATTTTTGAGAAAGATACAGGTTCATGGGGAGAGAGCGGGGCCGTGGGATTAGTTTGGGGATTGATACAGGGCTATGGGGAGAGAGCGGGGCATAGGGATTCGTTTGGGATTGATACAGCTATATGGGGAGAGAGCGGGGCAGTGGGATTAGTTTGGGGATTGTTACGGGGATATGGGGAGAGAGTGGGGCAGTGGGATCAGTTTGGGGATTGATACCAGGTTATGGGGCGTGAGTGTGGCAGTGGGATTAGTTTGTGGATTGATACCGGGCTATGGGGAGAGGGAAGGGCCGTTGGATTAGTTTGGGGTTGATACAGGGTTTGGGGAGAGAGCGGGGCAGTGGGTTTAGTTTGGGATTGATACAGGGCTATGGGGAGAGAGCGGGGCTGTGGGATTAGTTTGGGATTGATACAGGGCTATGGGGAGAGAGCGAGGTAGAGGGATTAATTTGGGGATTGTTACGGGGATATGGGGAGAATGCGGGGCAGTGGGATTAGTTTGAGGTTGATACAGTGCTATGGGGAGAGACGGGGCAGTGGGATTCATTTGGGGATTGATTCAGGGCTATGTGGAGAGACCAGGAAAGTGGCCTTAGTTTTGGATTGACACAAGGGTATGTGGAGTGCGCAGGGCATTTGGATTATTTTGGGGAGTTATACAGGTTCATATAAAGAGAGCGGTGCCATGGGATTAGTTTGGGGATTGAGACAAGTTATGGGGAGAGTTTGGGGCAGTGGCATGAGTTGGAGTTGGTACAGGGATATGGGCAGTGAGTGTGGCATTGGTATTAGTTTGGGCATGATACAGGGCTATGGGGAGAGAGCTGGGCAGTGGGAATAGTTTGGAGATGGATACAGGGCTATGGGGAGAGAGTGGGGCAGTGGGATTAGTTTGGGATTGATACAGGTATATGGGGAGAGAGTGGGACAGTGGGATTAGTTTGGGGATTGATACAGGGCCGTGGGGAGATAGCGGGGCAGTGGGATTAGTTTGGGGATTGATATCAGGTCATGGGGAGAGAGTGGGGCAGTGGGATTCGTTTGGGGATTGATTCAGAGCTATGGGGAGAGAACGGAGCAGTGGCATTAGTTTGGGGATTGATACAGGGCCATGGGTTGAGCACGGGGCAGTGGGATTAGTTTGGGATTGATACAGGGATATGGGGAGGGAGTGGGGTAGTGGAATTAGTTTGGGATTGATACAGCGCTATGGGCTGAGAGCCGGGCAGTGGGATTAGTTTGGGGATTGATACAGGGCTATGGGGAGAGAGTGGGGCAGTGGGATTAGTTTGGGGTTGATACCGTGCTATGGGGTGAGAGTCAGGCAGTGGGATTAGTTTGTGGATTGATACAAGTCTATGGGGAGAGGGCAGGGCAGTGGGTTTAGTTTGGGGATTCATACAGGGCTATGGGGAGAGAGTGAGGCAGTGGGATTAGTTTGGGATTGATACATGGCTATGGGGAGAGAGCGGGGCAGTGGGATTAGTTTGTGGATTGATACAAGTCTATGGGGAGAGGGCAGGGCAGTGGGAATATTTTGGGGATTGATACAGGACTATGGGGAGAGAGTGGGGCAGTGGGATTAGTTTGTGGTCGATACAGGGCTACGGCGAGAGATTGTGGCAGTTGGGTTAGTTTGAATTGATACAGGGCTATGGGGCGAGAGCGGGAAGGTGTGATTAGTTTGGGATTGACACAAGGTTATGCGGAGAGCGCAGGACAGTGCGACTATTTTGGAGAAAGATACAGGTTCATGGGGAGAGAGCGGGGGCGTGGGATTAGTTTGGGGATTGATACAGGGCTATGGGGAGAGTGCGGGGCAGTGGGATTAGTTTGGGGATTGATACAGGGCTATGGGGAGAGTGCGGGGCAGTGGGATTAGTTTGGGGATTGGTACAGGGCTATGGGGAGAGTGCGGGGCAGTGGGATTAGTTTGGGGATTGATACAGGGCTATGGGGAGAGTGCGGGGCAGTGGGATTAGTTTGGGGATTGATACAGGGCTCTGGGGAGAGAGCGGGGCAGAGGGATTCGTTTGATGATTGATTCAGGGTTATGGGGAGAGAGCGGGGCAGAAGGATTCGTTTGGGGATTGATTCAGGGATAAGGGGAGAGAGCAGGGTAGTTGGATTAGTTTGGGGATTGATAGTGGGCTATGGGGAGAGAGTGGGGCAGTGGGATTAGTTTTGTATTCATACAGCGTTAATGGGAGAGAGTGGGGCAGTGGAATTTGTTTGGGGATTGATACAGGGCTATGGGGAGAGAGCGGGGCATGGGGATTAGTTTGGGATTGATACAGTTCTATGGGGAGAGATTGGGACAGTTGGATTATTTTGGGGATTGATACAGGGACATCGGGAGATACCAGGAAAGTGGGATTAGTTAGGGATTGACACAAGCGTATGCGGGGAGTGCTGGCCGGTGTGACAGTTGTGGGGCGTGATACAAGGTCATGGGGAGAGGGCGGGGCCGTGGGATTAGTTTAGCATTGATACAAGTCTATGGGGAGAGTGTGGGTGATTGGGATTAGTTTTAAGATTGATACAGGGCGATGGGGGGAGAGCGGGGTAGAGGGATTAGTTTGGGGATTGTTACGGGGATATGGGGAGAATGCGGGGCAGTGGGATTAGTTTGAGGTTGATACAGTGCTATGGGGAGAGAGGGGGCAGTGGGAATAGTTTGGGGATTGTTACAGGACTATGGGAGAGAGTTGGTAGTGGGATTAGTTTGGGGATTAAACAGTGCTATGGGGTGGGTGCAGGGCAGTGGGACTAGTTTGACGTTGATACAGTGCTATGGGGAGAGAGGTGGCAGTGGGATTAATTTGGGGATTGATTCAGGGCTATGTGGAGAGACCAGGAAAGTGGCATTAGTTTTGGATTGACGCAAGGGTATGTGGAGTGCGCAGGGCATTTGGATTATTTTGGGGAGTTATACAGGTTCATATAGAGAGAGCGGTGCCATGGGATTAGTTTGGGGATTGATACAAGTTATAGGGAGAGTTTGGGGCAGTGGCATGAGTTGGAGTTGGTACAGGGATATGGGCAGTGAGTGTGACATTGGTATTAGTTTGGGGCATGATACAGGGCTATGGGGAGAGAGCTGGGCAGTGGGAATAGTTTGGAGATGGATACAGGGCTATGGGGAGAGAGTGGGGCAGTGGGATTAGTTTGGGATTGATACAGGGATATGGGGAGAGAGTGGGTTAGTGGAATTAGTTTGGGGTTCATACAGCGCTATGGGGTGAGAGCCGGGCAGTGGGATTAGTTTGGGGATTGATACAGGGCTATGGGGAGAGAGTGGGGCAGTGGGATTAGCTTGGGGTTGATACAGTGCTATGGGAGAGAGCCAGGCAGTGGGATTAGTTTGTGGATTGATACAAGTCTATGGGGAGAGGGCAGGGCAGTGGGATTAGTTTGGGATTGATTCATGGATATGGGGAGAGAGCGGGGCAGTGGGATTAGTTTGTGGATTGATACAAGTCTATGGCGAGAGAGTTTGGCAGTGGGAATATTTTGGAGATGGATACAGGGCTATGGGGAGAGAGTGTGGCAGTGGGATTAGTTTGGTGTCGATTAAGGGCTATGGTGAGAGATTGTGGCAGTTGGGTTAGTTTGGGATTGATACAGGGCTATGGGGCGAGAGCGGGAAGGTGTGATTAGTTTGGGATTGACACAAGGGTATGCGGAGAGCGCAGGACAGTGCGACTATTTTGGAGAAAGATACAGGTTCATGGGGAGAGAGCGGGGGCGTGGGATTAGTTTGGGGATTGATACAGGGCTATGGGGAGAGTGTGGGGCAGTGGGATTCGTTTGATGATTGATTCAGGGTTATGGGGAGAGAGCGGGGCAGAAGGATTCGGTTGGGGATTGATTCAGGGATAAGGGGAGAGAGCAGGGTAGTTGGATTAGTTTGGGGATTGATAGTGGGCTATGGGGAGAGAGCGGGGCAGTGGGATTAGTTTGGGGATTGTTATGGGAATATGGGGAAATAGCGGTGCAGTGGGATTATTTGGGGATTGATACCAGGTCATGGGGAGTGAGTGGGGCATTGGGATTAGTTTGGTGATTCTTACAGGGCTTTGGGGAGAGAGCAGGGCAATGGGATTAGTTTGGGGTTGATACAGGGATATGGGGAGAGAGTGGGGTAGTGGAATTAATTTGTGATTGATACAGTGCTATGGGGTTAGAGCCGGGCAGTGGGATTAGTTTGGGGATTGATACAGGGCTATGGGGAGAGAGTGGGGCTGTGGGATTAGTTTGGGGTTGATACAGTGCTATGGGGAGAGAGCCAGGCAGTGGGCTTAGTTTGTGGATTGATACAAGTTTATTGGGAGAGGGCAGGGCAGTGGGATTAGTTTGGGGATTGATACAGGGCTATGGGGAGAGAGTGAGGCAGTGGGATTAGTTTGGGATTGATACATGGCTATGGGGAGAGAGCCGGGCAGTGGGATTAGTTTGTGCATTGATACAAGTCTATGGGGAGAGAGCTTGGCAGTTGGAATATTTTGGGGATGGATACAGGGCTATGGGGAGAGAGTGGGGCAGTGGGATTAGTTTGGGGTCGATACAGGGCTATGGCGAGAGATTGCGGCAGTTGGGTTAGTTTGGGATTGATACAGGGCTATGGGGCGAGAGCGGGAAGGTGTGATTAGTTTGGGATTGACACAAGGGTATGCGGAGAGCGCAGGACAGTGCGACTATTTTGGAGAAAGATACAGGTTCATGGGGAGAGAGCGGGGCCGTGGGATTAGTTTGGGGATTGATACAGGGCTATGGGGAGAGAGCGGGGCAGTGGGATTAGTTTGGGGATTGTTACGGGGATATGGGGAGAATGCGGGGCAGTGGGATTAGTTTGATGATTCTTACAGGGCTTTGGGGAGAGAGCAGGGCAATGGGATTAGTTTGGGGTTGATGCAGGGCTATGGGGAGAGAGCAGGGCAGTGGGATTAGTTTGGGATTGATACAGGGATATGGGGAGAGAGTGGGGTAGTGGAATTAATTTGGGATTGATACAGTGCTATGGTGTGAGAGCCGGGCAGTGGGATTAGTTTGGGGATTGATACAGGGCTATGGGGAGAGAGTGGGGCTGTGGGATTAGTTTGTGGATTGATACAAGTCTATGGGGAGAGAGCTTGGCAGTTGGAATATTTTGGGGATTGATACAGGGCTATGGGGAGAGAGTGGGGCAGTGGGATTCGTTTGGGGTCGATACAGGGCTATGGCGAGAGATTGTGGCAGTTGGGTTAGTTTGGGATTGATACAGGGCTATGGGGCGAGAGCGGGAAGGTTTGATTAGTTTGGGATTGACACAATGGTACGCGGAGAGCGCAGGACAGTGCGACTATTTTGGAGAAAGATACAGGTTCATGGGGAGAGAGCGGGGGTGTGGGATTAGTTTGGGGATTGATACAGGGCTATGGGGAGAGTGCGGGGCAGTGGGATTAGTTTGGGGATTGATACAGGGCTATGGGGAGAGAGCGGGGCAGATGGATTCGTTTGGTGATTGATTCAGGGCTATGGGGAGAGGTTGGGGCAGTGGGATTAGTTTGGGGATTGATACAGAGCTATGGGGAGAGAGCGGGGCAGAAGGATTCGTTTGGGGATTGATTGAGGGATAAGGGGAGAGAGCAGGGTAGTTGGATTAGTTTGGGGAATGATAGTGGGCTATGGGGAGAGAGCGGGGCAGTGGGATTAATTTGGGGATTGTTACGGGGATATGGGGAAATAGCGGTTCAGTGGGATTAGTTTGGGGATTGATACAGGGCTTTGGGGAGAGAGCGGGAAGGTGTGATTAGTTTGGGATTGACACAAGGGTATGCGGAGAGCGCAGGACAGTGCGACTATTTTGGGGAAAGATACAGGTTGATGGGGAGAGACCGGGGCCATGGGATTAATTCGGGGATTGATACAGGGCTATGGGGAGAGAGTTGGACACTGGAATTAGTTTGGGGATTGATAGTGGGCTATGGGGAGAGAGTGGGACAGTCGGATTAGTTTGGGGTTGATACAATGCTATGGGGTGAACGCCGGGCAGTGGGATTAGTTTGGGATTGATACAGGCATATGGGGAGAGAGTCGGGCAGTGGGATTAGTTTGGGGTTGATACAGGGCTTTGGGGAGAGAGCGGGGCAGTGGGATTAGTTTGAAATTGATAGAGGGCTTTGGGGAGAGGGCAGGCCAGTCGTATTAGTTTGGGATTGATACAGGGCTATGGGGAGAGAGTGTGGCAGTGGGATAAATTTGGGCTTGATACAGGAGTGTTGGGAGAGATCGGGGCAGTGGGATTAGTTTGGGGTTGATACAGGGCTATGGGGAGAGAGTGGGGCAGTGGGATTATTTTGGGGTTGATACAGGGCTATGGGGAAATGGCAGGGCAGTGGGATCAGTTTGGGGATTGATACAGGGCTATGGGGAGAGAGTGAGGTAGTGGGATTAGTTTGGGGATTGATACAGGGCTATGGGAAGACAGTGGGGCAGTGGGATTAGTTTGGGGATTGATTCAGGGCTATGGGGAGAGAACGGGGCAGTGGGATTAGTTTGGCGATTGATTCAGGGCTAGGAGGAGAGGCAGGGGCAGTGGGATTAATTTGGGATTGATACAGGGATATTGGGACAGTGGGGCAGTGGGATTAGTTTGGGATTGATACAGGGCTATGGGGCGAGAGCGGGAAGGTGTGATTAGTTTGGGATTGACACAAGGGTATGCGGAGAGCGCAGGACAGTGCGACTATTTTGGAGAAAGATACAGGTTCATGGGGAGAGAGCGGGGGTGTGGGATTAGTTCGGGGATTGATACAGGGCTCTGTGGAGAGAGCGGGACAGAGGGATTCGTTTGATGATTGATTCAGGGTTATGGGGAGACAGCGGGGCAGAAGGATTCGGTTGGGGATTGATTCAGGGATAAGGTGAGAGAGCAGGGTAGTTGGATTAGTTTGGGGATTGATAGTGGGCTATGGGGAGAGAGCGGGGCAGTGGGATTAGTTTGGGGATTGTTATGGGGATATGGGGAAATAGCGGTGCAGTGGGATTATTTGGGAATTGATACCAGGTCATGGGGAGTGAGTGGGGCAGTGGGATTAGTTTGGTGATTCTTACAGGGCTTTGGGGAGAGAGCAGGGCAATGGGATTAGTTTGGGGTTGATGCCTGGCTATGGGGAGAGAGCAGGGCAGTGGGATTAGTTTGGGATTGATACAGGGATATGGGGAGAGAGTGGGGTAATGGAATTAATTTGGGATTGATACAGTGCTATGGGGTGAGAGCCGGGCAGAGGGATTAGTTTGGGGATTGAGACAGGGCTATGGGGAGAGAGTTGTGCTGTGGGATTAGTTTGGGGTTGATACAGTGCTATGGGGAGAGAGCCAGGCAGTGGGCTTAGTTTGTGGATTGATACAAGTTTATTGGGAGAGGGCAGGGCAGTGGGATTAGTTTGGGGATTGATACAGGGCTATGGGGAGAGTGCGGGGCAGTGGGATTAGTTTGGGGATTGATACAGGGCTATGGGGAGAGCGCGGGGCAGAAGGATTCGTTTGGCGATTGATTCAGGGATAAGGGGAGAGAGCAGGGTAGTTGGATTAGTTTGGGGAATGATAGTGGGCTATGGGGAGAGTGCGGGGCAGTGGGATTAATTTGGGGATTGTTACGGGGATATGGGGAAATAGCGGTTCAGTGGGATTAGTTTGGGGATTGATACAGGGCTTTGGGGAGAGAGCGGGACAGTGGGATTACTTTGGGATTGATACAGGGCTTTGGCTTGAGAGCGGGAAGGTGTGATTAGTTTGGGATTGACACAAGGGTATGCGGAGAGCGCAGGACAGTGCGACTATTTTGGAGAAAGATACAGGTTCATGGGGAGAGAGCGGGGCCGTGGGATTAGTTTGGGGATTGATACAGGGCTATGGGGAGAGTGCGGGGCAGTGGGATTAGTTTGGGGATTGATACAGGGCTATGGGGAGAGGGAAGGGCCGTTGGATTAGTTTGGGGTTGATACAGGGTTTGGGGAGAGAGCGGGGCAGTGGGTTTAGTTTGGGATTGATACAGGGCTATGGGGAGAGAGCGGGTCTGTGGGATTAGTTTGGGATTGATACAGGGCTATGGGGAGAGAGCGAGGTAGAGGGATTAATTTGGGGATTGTTACGGGGATATGGGGAAATAGCGGTTCAGTGGGATTAGTTTGGGGATTGATACAGGGCTTTGGGGAGAGAGCGGGAAGGTGTGATTAGTTTGGGATTGACACAAGGGTATGTGGAGAGCGCAGGACAGTGCGACTATTTTGGGGAAAGATACAGGTTGATGGGGAGAGACCGGGGCCATGGGATTAATTCGGGGATTGATACAGGGCTATGGGGAGAGAGTTGGACACTGGAATTAGTTTGGGGATTGATAGTGGGCTATGGGGAGAGAGTGGGACAGTGGGATTAGTTTGGGGTTGATACAATGCTATGGGGTGAGCGCCGGGCAGTGGGATTAGTTTGGGATTGATACAGGCATATGGGGAGAGAGTCGGGCAGTGGGATTAGTTTGGGGTTGATACAGGGCTTTGGGGAGAGAGCGGGGCAGTGGGATTAGTTTGAAATTGATAGAGGGCTTTGGGGAGAGGGCAGGCCAGTCGTATTAGTTTGGGATTGATACAGGGCTATGGGGAGAGAGTGTGGCAGTGGGATAAATTTGGGCTTGATACAGGAGTGTTGGGAGAGATTGGGGCAGTGGGATTAGTTTGGGGTTGATACAGGGCTATGGGGAGAGAGTGGGGCAGTGGGATTATTTTGGGGTTGATACAGGGCTATGGGGAGAGAGTCGGGCAGTGGGATTAGTTTGGGGATTGATGCAGGGCTATGGGGAGAGAACGGGGCAGTGGGATTAGTTTGGCGATTGATTCAGGGCTAGGAGGAGAGGCAGGGGCAGTGGGATTAATTTGGGATTGATACAGGGATATTGGGACAGTGGGGCAGTGGGATTAGTTTGGGATTGATACAGGGCTATGGGGTGAGCGCCGGGCAGTGGGATTAGTTTGGGATTGATACAGGGCTATGGGGTGAGCGCGGGGCAGTGGGATTAGTTTGGGATTGATACAGGGAAATGGGGAGAGAGACGGGCAGTGGGATTAGTTTGGGTTTGATCCAGGGCTTTGGGGAGAGAGTGGGGCAGGGGGATTAGTTGGGGATTGATACAGGGCTATGGGGAGAGAGTGAGGCAGTGGGATTAGTTTGAAATTGATACAGGGCTATGGGGAGAGGGCAATCCAGTCTTATTAGTTTGGGATTGATACAGGGCTATGGGGAGAGAGTGTGCCAGCGGGATAAATTTGGGCTTGATACAGGAGTGTTGGGAGAGAGTGGGGCAGTGGGATTAGTTTGGGGTTGATACAGGGCTATGGGGAGAGAGTGGGGCAGTGGGATTAGTTTGGGGATTGATACAGGGCTATGAGGAGAGAGGGGGGCAGAGGGATTCGTTTGGTTATTGATTCAGGGCTATGGGGAGAGAGTGGGGCAGTGGGATTAGTTTGGGGATTGATACAGTTCTATGGGGAGAGAGCGGGGCTGAGGGATTCATTTGGGGATTGATTCAGGACTAAGTGGAGAGAACGGGGCAGTGGGATTAGTTTGGGGATTGATACAGGTCTATGGTGAGAAAGCAGGGTAGTTGGATTAGTTTGGGGATTGATACAGGGCTATGGGGAGAGAGTGGGGCAGTGGTATTAGTTTGGGGTTTGATGCAGGGTTATGGGGTGAGAGCGGGGCAGTGGGATTAGTTTGGGGATTGATACAGTGTTATGGGGTGAGTGCGGGGCAGTGGGATTAGTTTGGGATTGATACAGGGCTAAGGGGAGAGAGTGGGGCAGTGGGATTAGTTTGGGGTTGATACAGGGCTATGGGGAGAGAGTGGGGCAGTGGGATTAGTTTGGGGATTGTTACGGGGATATGGGGAGAATGCGGGGCAGTGGGATTAGTTTGATGTTGATACAGGGCTATGGGGAGAGAGCGGGACAGTGGGTTTAGTTTGGGATTGATACAGGGCTATGGGGAGAGAGTGGGGCAGTTGCATTAGTTTGGGGTTGATACCGGGCTTTGGGGACAGAGCGGGGCAGTGGGGTTAGTTTGGAATTGATACAGGGCTTTGAGGAGAGAGCAGGTCAGTGGGATTAGTTTGTGGATTGATACAAGACTATGGGGAGAGAGCAAGGCAGTGGGAATAGTTTGGGGCATGATACAGGGCTATGGGGAGAGAGCTGGGCAGTGGGAATAGTTTGGAGATGGATACAGGGTTATGGGGAGAGAGTGGGGCAGTGGGATTAGTTTGGGACTGATACAGGTATATGGGGAGAGAGTGGGACAGTGGGATTAGTTTGGGGATTTGTACAGGGCTGTGGGGAGATAGCGGGGCAGCGGGATTAGTTTGAGGATTGATATCAGGTCATGGGGTGTGAGCGTGGCAGTGGGATTCGTTTGGGGATTGATTCAGAGCTATGGGGAGAGAACGGAGCAGTGGCATTAGTTTGGTGATTGATACAGGGCCATGGGGTTAGCGCGGGGCAGTGGGATTAGTTTGGGATTGATACAGGGATATGGGGAGAGAGTGGATTAGTGGAATTAGTTTGGGGTTCATACAGCGCTATGGGGTGAGATCTGGGCAGTGGGATTAGTTTGGGGATTGATATAGGGCTATGGGGAGAGAGTGGGGCAGTGGGATTAGTTTGGGGTTGATACAGTGCTATGGGGAGAGAGCCAGGCAGTGGGATTAGTTTGTGGATTGATACAAGTCTATGGGGAGAGGGCAGGGCAGTGGGATTAGTCTGGGGATTGATACAGGGCTATGGGGAGACAGCGGGGCAGTGGGGTTACTTTGTGGATTCATACAAGTCTATGGGGAGAGAGCTTGGCAATGGGAATATTTTGGGGATGGATACAGGGCTATGGGGAGAGAGTGGGGCAGTGGGATTAGTTTGGGGTCGATACAGGGCTATGGCGAGAGATTGTGGCAGTTGAGTTAGTTTGGGATTGATACAGGGCTATGGGGCGAGAGCGGGAAGGTGTGATTAGTTTGGGATTGACACAAGGGTATGCGGAGACCGCAGGACAGTGCGACTATTTTGGAGAAAGATACAGGTTCATGGGGAGAGAGCGGGGGCGTGGGATTAGTTCGGGGATTGATGCAGGGCTATGGGGAGAGTGCGGGGCAGTGGGATTAGTTTGGGGATTGATACAGGGCTCTGCGGAGACAGCGGGGCAGAGGGATTCGTTTGGTGATTGATTCAGGGTTATGGGGAGAGAGCGGGGCAGAAGGATTCGTTTGGGGATTGATTCAGGGATAAGGGGAGAGAACAGGGTAGTTGGATTAGTTTGGGGATTGATAGTGGGCGATGGGGAGAGAGCAGGGCAGTGGGATTAGTTTGGGGATTGTTATGGGGTTATGGGGAAATAGCGGTGCAGTGGGATTATTTGGGGATTGACACCAGGTCATGGGGAGTGAGTGGGGCAGTGGGATTAGTTTGGTGATTCTTACAGGGCTTTGGGGAGAGAGCAGGGCAATGGGATTAGTTTGGGGTTGATGCAGGGCTATGGGGAGAGAGCAGGGCAGTGGGATTAGTTTGGGATTGATACAGGGATATGGGGAGAGAGTGGGGTAGTGGAATTAATTTGGGATTGATACAGTGCTATGGTGTGAGAGCCGGGCAGTGGGATTAGTTTGGGGATTGATACAGGGCTATGGGGAGAGAGTGGGGCTGTGGGATTAGTTTGTGGATTGATACAAGTCTATGGGGAGAGAGCTTGGCAGTTGGAATATTTTGGGGATTGATACAGGGCTATGGGGAGAGAGTGGGGCAGTGGGATTCGTTTGGGGTCGATACAGGGCTATGGCGAGAGATTGTGGCAGTTGGGTTAGTTTGGGATTGATACAGGGCTATGGGGTGAGAGCGGGAAGGTTTGATTAGTTTGGGATTGACACAATGGTACGCGGAGAGCGCAGGACAGTGCGACTATTTTGGAGAAAGATACAGGTTCATGGGGAGAGAGCGGGGGTGTGGGATTAGTTTGGGGATTGATACAGGGCTATGGGGAGAGTGCGGGGCAGTGGGATTAGTTTGGGGATTGATACAGGGCTATGGGGAGAGAGCGGGGCAGATGGATTCGTTTGGTGATTGATTCAGGGCTATGGGGAGAGGTTGGGGCAGTGGGATTAGTTTGGGGATTGATACAGAGCTATGGGGAGAGAGCGGGGCAGAAGGATTCGTTTGGGGATTGATTGAGGGATAAGGGGAGAGAGCAGGGTAGTTGGATTAGTTTGGGGAATGATAGTGGGCTATGGGGAGAGAGCGGGGCAGTGGGATTAATTTGGGGATTGTTACGGGGATATGGGGAAATAGCGGTTCAGTGGGATTAGTTTGGGGATTGATACAGGGCTTTGGGGAGAGAGCGGGAAGGTGTGATTAGTTTGGGATTGACACAAGGGTATGCGGAGAGCGCAGGACAGTGCGACTATTTTGGGGAAAGATACAGGTTGATGGGGAGAGACCGGGGCCATGGGATTAATTCGGGGATTGATACAGGGCTATGGGGAGAGAGTTGGACACTGGAATTAGTTTGGGGATTGATAGTGGGCTATGGGGAGAGAGTGGGACAGTCGGATTAGTTTGGGGTTGATACAATGCTATGGGGTGAACGCCGGGCAGTGGGATTAGTTTGGGATTGATACAGGCATATGGGGAGAGAGTCGGGCAGTGGGATTAGTTTGGGGTTGATACAGGGCTTTGGGGAGAGAGCGGGGCAGTGGGATTAGTTTGAAATTGATAGAGGGCTTTGGGGAGAGGGCAGGCCAGTCGTATTAGTTTGGGATTGATACAGGGCTATGGGGAGAGAGTGTGGCAGTGGGATAAATTTGGGCTTGATACAGGAGTGTTGGGAGAGATCGGGGCAGTGGGATTAGTTTGGGGTTGATACAGGGCTATGGGGAGAGAGTGGGGCAGTGGGATTATTTTGGGGTTGATACAGGGCTATGGGGAAATGGCAGGGCAGTGGGATCAGTTTGGGGATTGATACAGGGCTATGGGGAGAGAGTGAGGTAGTGGGATTAGTTTGGGGATTGATACAGGGCTATGGGAAGACAGTGGGGCAGTGGGATTAGTTTGGGGATTGATGCAGGGCTATGGGGAGAGAACGGGGCAGTGGGATTAGTTTGGCGATTGATTCAGGGCTAGGAGGAGAGGCAGGGGCAGTGGGATTAATTTGGGATTGATACAGGGATATTGGGACAGTGGGGCAGTGGGATTAGTTTGGGATTGATACAGGGCTATGGGGCGAGAGCGGGAAGGTGTGATTAGTTTGGGATTGACACAAGGGTATGCGGAGAGCGCAGGACAGTGCGACTATTTTGGAGAAAGATACAGGTTCATGGGGAGAGAGCGGGGGTGTGGGATTAGTTCGGGGATTGATACAGGGCTCTGTGGAGAGAGCGGGACAGAGGGATTCGTTTGATGATTGATTCAGGGTTATGGGGAGACAGCAGGGCAGAAGGATTCGGTTGGGGATTGATTCAGGGATAAGGTGAGAGAGCAGGGTAGTTGGATTAGTTTGGGGATTGATAGTGGGCTATGGGGAGAGAGCGGGGCAGTGGGATTAGTTTGGGGATTGTTATGGGGATATGGGGAAATAGCGGTGCAGTGGGATTATTTGGGAATTGATACCAGGTCATGGGGAGTGAGTGGGGCAGTGGGATTAGTTTGGTGATTCTTACAGGGCTTTGGGGAGAGAGCAGGGCAATGGGATTAGTTTGGGGTTGATGCCTGGCTATGGGGAGAGAGCAGGGCAGTGGGATTAGTTTGGGATTGATACAGGGATATGGGGAGAGAGTGGGGTAATGGAATTAATTTGGGATTGATACAGTGCTATGGGGTGAGAGCCGGGCAGGGGGATTAGTTTGGGGATTGAGACAGGGCTATGGGGAGAGAGTTGTGCTGTGGGATTAGTTTGGGGTTGATACAGTGCTATGGGGAGAGAGCCAGGCAGTGGGCTTAGTTTGTGGATTGATACAAGTTTATTGGGAGAGGGCAGGGCAGTGGGATTAGTTTGGGGATTGATACAGGGCTATGGGGAGAGTGCGGGGCAGTGGGATTAGTTTGGGGATTGATACAGGGCTATGGGGAGAGCGCGGGGCAGAAGGATTCGTTTGGCGATTGATTCAGGGATAAGGGGAGAGAGCAGGGTAGTTGGATTAGTTTGGGGAATGATAGTGGGCTATGGGGAGAGTGCGGGGCAGTGGGATTAATTTGGGGATTGTTACGGGGATATGGGGAAATAGCGGTTCAGTGGGATTAGTTTGGGGATTGATACAGGGCTTTGGGGAGAGAGCGGGACAGTGGGATTACTTTGGGATTGATACAGGGCTTTGGCTTGAGAGCGGGAAGGTGTGATTAGTTTGGGATTGACACAAGGGTATGCGGAGAGCGCAGGACAGTGCGACTATTTTGGAGAAAGATACAGGTTCATGGGGAGAGAGCGGGGCCGTGGGATTAGTTTGGGGATTGATACAGGGCTATGGGGAGAGTGCGGGGCAGTGGGATTAGTTTGGGGATTGATACAGGGCTATGGGGAGAGGGAAGGGCCGTTGGATTAGTTTGGGGTTGATACAGGGTTTGGGGAGAGAGCGGGGCAGTGGGTTTAGTTTGGGATTGATACAGGGCTATGGGGAGAGAGCGGGTCTGTGGGATTAGTTTGGGATTGATACAGGGCTATGGGGAGAGAGCGAGGTAGAGGGATTAATTTGGGGATTGTTACGGGGATATGGGGAAATAGCGGTTCAGTGGGATTAGTTTGGGGATTGATACAGGGCTTTGGGGAGAGAGCGGGAAGGTGTGATTAGTTTGGGATTGACACAAGGGTATGTGGAGAGCGCAGGACAGTGCGACTATTTTGGGGAAAGATACAGGTTGATGGGGAGAGACCGGGGCCATGGGATTAATTCGGGGATTGATACAGGGCTATGGGGAGAGAGTTGGACACTGGAATTAGTTTGGGGATTGATAGTGGGCTATGGGGAGAGAGTGGGACAGTGGGATTAGTTTGGGGTTGATACAATGCTATGGGGTGAGCGCCGGGCAGTGGGATTAGTTTGGGATTGATACAGGCATATGGGGAGAGAGTCGGGCAGTGGGATTAGTTTGGGGTTGATACAGGGCTTTGGGGAGAGAGCGGGGCAGTGGGATTAGTTTGAAATTGATAGAGGGCTTTGGGGAGAGGGCAGGCCAGTCGTATTAGTTTGGGATTGATACAGGGCTATGGGGAGAGAGTGTGGCAGTGGGATAAATTTGGGCTTGATACAGGAGTGTTGGGAGAGATTGGGGCAGTGGGATTAGTTTGGGGTTGATACAGGGCTATGGGGAGAGAGTGGGGCAGTGGGATTATTTTGGGGTTGATACAGGGCTATGGGGAGAGAGTCGGGCAGTGGGATTAGTTTGGGGATTGATGCAGGGCTATGGGGAGAGAACGGGGCAGTGGGATTAGTTTGGCGATTGATTCAGGGCTAGGAGGAGAGGCAGGGGCAGTGGGATTAATTTGGGATTGATACAGGGATATTGGGACAGTGGGGCAGTGGGATTAGTTTGGGATTGATACAGGGCTATGGGGTGAGCGCCGGGCAGTGGGATTAGTTTGGGATTGATACAGGGCTATGGGGTGAGCGCGGGGCAGTGGGATTAGTTTGGGATTGATACAGGGAAATGGGGAGAGAGACGGGCAGTGGGATTAGTTTGGGTTTGATCCAGGGCTTTGGGGAGAGAGTGGGGCAGGGGGATTAGTTGGGGATTGATACAGGGCTATGGGGAGAGAGTGAGGCAGTGGGATTAGTTTGAAATTGATACAGGGCTATGGGGAGAGGGCAATCCAGTCTTATTAGTTTGGGATTGATACAGGGCTATGGGGAGAGAGTGTGCCAGCGGGATAAATTTGGGCTTGATACAGGAGTGTTGGGAGAGAGTGGGGCAGTGGGATTAGTTTGGGGTTGATACAGGGCTATGGGGAGAGAGTGGGGCAGTGGGATTAGTTTGGGGATTGATACAGGGCTATGAGGAGAGAGGGGGGCAGAGGGATTCGTTTGGTTATTGATTCAGGGCTATGGGGAGAGAGTGGGGCAGTGGGATTAGTTTGGGGATTGATACAGTTCTATGGGGAGAGAGCGGGGCTGAGGGATTCATTTGGGGATTGATTCAGGACTAAGTGGAGAGAACGGGGCAGTGGGATTAGTTTGGGGATTGATACAGGTCTATGGTGAGAAAGCAGGGTAGTTGGATTAGTTTGGGGATTGATACAGGGCTATGGGGAGAGAGTGGGGCAGTGGTATTAGTTTGGGGTTTGATGCAGGGTTATGGGGTGAGAGCGGGGCAGTGGGATTAGTTTGGGGATTGATACAGTGTTATGGGGTGAGTGCGGGGCAGTGGGATTAGTTTGGGATTGATACAGGGCTAAGGGGAGAGAGTGGGGCAGTGGGATTAGTTTGGGGTTGATACAGGGCTATGGGGAGAGAGTGGGGCAGTGGGATTAGTTTGGGGTTGATACAGGGCTATGGGGAGAGAGTGGGGCAGTGGGATTAGTTTGGGGATTGATACAGCGCTGTGGGGAGAGAGCGGGGCAGTGGGATTAGTTTGGGGATTGATACAGGGCTATGGGGAGAGAGTGGGGCAGTGGGATTAGTTTGGGGATTGATACAGGGCTATGGGGAGAGAGTGAGGCAGTGGGATTAGTTTGGGGATTGATACAGGGCTATGGGGAGACAGTGGGGCAGTGGGATTAGTTTGGGGATTGATGCAGGGCTATGGGGAGAGAACGGGGCAGTGGGATTAGTTTGGGGATTGATACAGGGCTAGGAGGAGAGGCAGGGGCAGTGGGATTAATTTGGGATTGATACAGGGATATTGGAACAGTGGGGCAGTGGGATTAGTTTGGGATTGATACAATGCTATGGGGTGAGTGCCGGGCAGAGGGATTAGTTTGGGATTGATACAGGGATATGGGGAGAGAGTCGGGCAGTTGGATTAGTTTGGGGTTGATACAGGGCTTTCGGGAGAGAGCGGGGCAGTGGGATTAGTTTGAAATTGTTAGAGGGCTTTGGGGAGAGGGCAGGCCAGTCGTATTTGTTTGGGATTGATACAGGGCTATGGGGAGAGAGTGTGTCAGTGGGATAAATTTGGGCTTGATACAGGAGTGTTGGGAGAGATTGGGGCAGTGGGATTAGTTTGGGGTTGATACAGGGCTATGGGGAGAGAGTGGGGCAGTGGGATTATTTTGGGGTTGATACAGGGCTATGGGGAGAGAGTGGGGCTGTGGGATTAGTTTGGGGTTGATACAGGGAAATGGGGAGAGAGACGGGCAGTGGGATTAGTTTTGGTTTGATACAGGTCTTTGGGGAGAGAGCGGGTCCGTTGGGTTAGTTTGGAATTCATACAGGGCTTTGGGGAGAGAGCAGGCTAGTGGGATTAGTTTGGGATTGATACAGGGCTTTGGGGAGAGAGCAGGCCAGTGGGATTAGTTTGGGATTGATTCAGGGCTTTGGGGAGAGTGTGGGGCAGGGGGATTAGTTGGGGATTGATACAGGGCTATGGGGAGAGAGTGAGGCAGTGGGATTAGTTTGGGGATTGATACAGGGCTATGGGGAGACAGTGGGGTAGTGGGATTAGTTTGCGGATTGATGCAGGGCTATGGGGAGAGAACGGGGCAGTGGGATTAGTTTGAAATTGATACAGGGCTTTGGGGAGAGGGCAGGCCAGTCGTATTAGTTTGGGATTGATACAGGGCTATGGGGAGAGAGTGTGCCAGCGGGATAAATTTGGGCTTGATACAGGAGTGTTGGGAGAGATTGGGGCAGTGGGATTAGTTTGGGGTTGATACAGGGCTATGGGGAGAGAGTGGGGCAGTGGGATTAGTTTGGGGATTGATACAGGGCTATGAGGAGAGAGGGGGGCAGAGGGATTCGTTTGGTTATTGATTCAGGGCTATGGGGAGAGAGTGGGGCAGTGGGATTATTTTGTGGATTGATACAGGTCTATGGGGAGAGAGCGGGGCTCTGGGATTCATTTGGGGATTGATTCAGGACTAAGTGGAGAGAACAGGGCCGTGGTATTAGTTTGGGGTTTGATACAGGGTTATGGGGTGAGAGCGGGGCAGTGGGATTAGTTTGGGGATTGATACAGGGCTATGGGGTGAGTGCGGGGCAGTGGGATTAGTTTGGGTTTGATACAGGGATATGGGGAGAGAGTGGGGTAGTGGAATTAGTTTGGGATTGTTACAGGGCTATGGGGAGAGAGTGGGGCAGTGGGATTAGTTTGGGGTTGATACAGGGCTATGGGGAGAGAACGGGGCAGTGGGATTAGTTTGGGATTGATACAGGGATATTGGGACAGTGGGGCAGTGGGATTAGTTTGGGATTGATACAGGGCTATGGGGTGAGCGCGGGGCAGTGGGATTAGTTTGGGATTGATACCGGGAAATGGGGAGAGAGACGGGCAGTGGGATTAGTTAGGGTTTGATACAGGGCTTTGGGGAGAGAGCGGGTCCGTGGGGTTAGTTTGGAATTCATACAGGGCTTTGGGGAGAGAGCAGGCCAGTGGGATTAGTTTGTGATTGATACAGGGCTTTGGGGAGAGAGCAGGGCCGTGGGATTAGTTTGAAATTGATAGGGGGCTTTGGGGAGAGGGCAGGCCAGTCGTATTAGTTTGGGATTAATACAGGGCTATGGGGAGAGTGTGTGGCAGTGGGATAAATTTGGGATTGATACAGGAGTGTTGGGAGAGATTGGGGCATTGGGATTAGTTTGGGCTTGATACAGGGCTATGGGGAGAGAGTGGGGCAGGGGGATTAGTTTGGGGATGATACAGGGCTATGGGGACAGAGCAGGGCAGTGGGATTAGTTTGGGGATGATACAGGGCGATGGGGACAGAGCGGGGCAGAGGGATTCGTTTGGGGATTCCTTCAGGGCTATGGGGAGAGATCAGGAAAGTGGGATTAGTTTTGGATTGACACAAGGCTACTTGGAGTGCGCAGGGCATTTGGATTATTTTGGGGAGTTATACAGGTTGATTGAGTGGTGCTGTTTGATAAGTTTGGGGATTGAGACAAGTTATGGGGAGAGTTTGGGGCTGTGGTATGAGTTTGGAATTGGTACAGGGATATGGGCAGTGAGTGTGACATTGGTATTAGTTTGGGGTTTGATACAGGGCTATTGGGATAGAGCGGGGCAGTGGGGTTAGTTTGGAATTGATACAGTGCTTTGGGGAGAGAGCGGGGCAGTGGGATTAGTTTGGGATTGATACAGGGCTATGGGGAGAGATCTTGGCAGTGGGAATAGTTTGGGGATTGATACAGGGCTATGGGGAGAGAGTGGGGCAGTGGGATTAGTTTGGGGTTGATACAGTGCTATGGGGAGAGAGCCAGGCAGTGGGATTAGTTTGTGGATTGATACAAGTCTATGGGGAGAGGGCAGGGCAGTGGGAATATTTTGGGGATGGATACACGGCTATGGGGAGAGAGTGGGGCAGTGGGATTAGTTTGGGGTCGATACAGGGCTATGGCGAGAGATTGTGGCAGTTGGGTTAGTTTGGGATTGATACAGGGCTATGGGGCGAGAGCGGGAAGGTATGATTAGTTTGGGATTGACACAAGGTTATGCGGAGAGCGCAGGACAGTGCGACTATTTTGGAGAAAGATACAGGTTCATGGGGAGAGAGCGGGGGCGTGGGATTAGTTTGGGGATTGATACAGGGCTATGGGGAGAGAGCGGGACAGTGGGATTAGTTTGAAATTGATAGAGGGCTTTGGGGAGAGAGCAGGCCAATGGGATTAATTTGGGATTGATACAGGGCTTTGGGGAGAGATTGGGGCAGTGGGATTAGTTTGGGGATTGATTCAGGGCTATGGGGAGGGAGTGGGGCAGTGGGATTAGTTTGGGGATGTTACAGGGCTATGGGGACGGAGCGGGGCAGAGGGATTAGTTTGCAGATTCATTCAGGGCTATGGGGAGAGACGAGGAAATTGGGATTAGTTTTGGATTGACACAAGGCTATTTGGAGTGCGCAGGGCATTTGGATTATTTTGGGGAGTTATACAGGTTCATATGGAGAGAGCGGTGCCGTGGAATTAGTTTGGGGATTGATACAGGGCTATGGGGAGAGAGCGGTGCCGTGGGATTAGTTTGGGGATTGAGACAATTTATGGGGAGAGTTTGGGGCAGTGGCATGAGTTTGGAATTGGTACAGGGATATGGGCAGTGAGTCTGACATTGGTATTAGTTTGGGGATTGATACAGGTCTATTGGGATAGAGCGCGGCAGATCGGTTAGTTTGGAATTGATACAGGGCATTGGGGAGAGAGCGGGGCAGTGGGATTAGTTTGGGGTTTGATACAGGGCTATGTTGAGTGAACGGGGCAGTGGGATTAGATTGTGGATTGATACAAGTCTATGGGGGAGAGAGCTGGGCAGTGGGAATAGTTTGGGGATTGATACAGAGCTATGGGGAGCGATTGGGGCAGTGGGATTTGTTTGGGGTTGATTCAGTGCTATGGAGAGAGAGCGGGGCAGCGGGATTAGTTTAGGGATTGATACAGGGCTATGGGAGGTGAGTGGGGCAGTGGGATTATTTTGGTATTGATACAGGGTTATGGGGAGAGAGTGGGAATGTGGGATTAGATTGGGATTGATACAGGGTATGGGGAGAGAGTGGGCCAGTGTGATTAGTTTTGGATTGATACAGGGCTATGGGGAGAGAGTGGGGCAGTGGGATTAGTTTGTGGTTTGATACAAGTCTATGGGGATAGAGTGGGGCAGTTGGGTTATTTTGGGATTGATACAGGTCTATGGGGAGAGAGTGGGGCTGTTGGGTTAGTTTGGGATTGATACAGGGCTAAGGGGAGAGAGCAGGGCAGTGGGATTTGTTTCAGGTTGATACAGGGCTATGGCGTGTGAGCAGGCAGTTGGGATTAGTTTGGGATTGACACAAGGGTATGCGGAGAGCGCAGGACAGTGTGACTATTTTGGGGAAAGATACAGGTTCATGGGGAAAGAGCAGGGTTCGTGGGATTAGTTTGGGGATTGATACAGGGCTATGAGGAGAGAGGGGGGCAGAGGGATTCGTTTGGTTATTGATTCAGGGCTATGGGGAGAGAGTGGGGCAGTTGGATTAGTTTGGGGATTGATACAGGGCTATGGGGAGAGAGCGGGGCAGATGGATTCGTTTGGTGATTGATTCAGGGCTATGGGGAGAGAGTGGGTCAGGAGGATTAGTTTGGGGATTGATACAGGGCCATGGGGAGAGAGCGGCCAGAAGGATTCGTTTGGGGATTGATTCAGGGATAAGGGGAGAGAGCAGGGTAGTTGGATTTGTTTGGGGAATGATAGTGGGCTATGGGGAGAGAGCGGGGCAGTGGGATTAATTTGGGGATTGTTACGGGGATATGGGGAAATAGCGGTTCAGTGGGATTAGTTTGGGATTGATACAGGGCTATGGGGTGAGAGCGGGAAGGTGTGATTAGTTTGGGATTGACACAAGGGTATGCGGAGAGCGCAGGACAGTGCGACTATTTTGGGGAAAGATACAGGTTCTTGGGGAGAGACCGGGGCCATGGGATTAATTCGGGGATTGATACAGGGCTATGGGGAGAGAGTGGGACACTGGGATTAGTTTGGGGATTGATAGTGGGCTATGGGGAGAGAGTGGGACAGTGGGATTAGTTTGGGGATTGATACCAGGTCATGGGGAGTGAGTGGGGCAGTGGGATTAGTTTGGTGATTGATACAGGACTTTGGGGAGAGAGCGGGGTTGTGGGATTAGTTTGGGATTTGTACAGCTATATGGGGAGAGAGTGGTGTAGTGGGATTAGTTTGGGATTGATACAGGGCTATGGGGTGAGAGCGGGAAGGTGTGATTAGTTTGGGATTGACACAAGGGTATGCGGAGAGCGCAGGACAGTGTGACTATTTTGGGGAAAGATACAGGTTCATGGGGAAAGAGCAGGGTTCGTGGGATTAGTTTGGGGATTGATACAGGGCTATGAGGAGAGAGGGGGGCAGAGGGATTCGTTTGGTTATTGATTCAGGGCTATGGGGAGAGAGTGGGGCAGTGGGATTAGTTTGGGGATTGATACAGGGCTATGGGGAGAGAGCGGGGCAGATGGATTCGTTTGGTGATTGATTCAGGGCTATGGGGAGAGAGTGGGTCAGGAGGATTAGTTTGGGGATTGATACAGGGCCATGGGGAGAGAGCGGCCAGAAGGATTCGTTTGGGGATTGATTCAGGGATAAGGGGAGAGAGCAGGGTAGTTGGATTTGTTTGGGGAATGATAGTGGGCTATGGGGAGAGAGCGGGGCAGTGGGATTAATTTGGGGATTGTTACGGGGATATGGGGAAATAGCGGTTCAGTGGGATTAGTTTGGGATTGATACAGGGCTATGGGGTGAGAGCGGGAAGGTGTGATTAGTTTGGGATTGACACAAGGGTATGCGGAGAGCGCAGGACAGTGCGACTATTTTGGGGAAAGATACAGGTTCTTGGGGAGAGACCGGGGCCATGGGATTAATTCGGGGATTGATACAGGGCTATGGGGAGAGAGTGGGACACTGGGATTAGTTTGGGGATTGATAGTGGGCTATGGGGAGAGAGTGGGACAGTGGGATTAGTTTGGGGATTGATACCAGGTCATGGGGAGTGAGTGGGGCAGTGGGATTAGTTTGGTGATTGATACAGGACTTTGGGGAGAGAGCGGGGTTGTGGGATTAGTTTGGGATTTGTACAGCTATATGGGGAGAGAGTGGTGTAGTGGGATTAGTTTGGGATTGATACAGGGCTTTGGGGAGAGAGCAGGGCAATGGGATTAGTTTGGGGTTGATACAGGGCTATGGGGAGAGAGGGGGTAGTGGGATTAGTTTGGGGATTGATACATGGCTATGGGAGAGAGCAGGGCAGTGGGATTAGTTTGGGGATTGTTACAGGGTTATGGGGTGAGAGCAGGGCAGTGGGATTAGTTTGGGGATTGATACAGGGCTATGGGGTGAGAGCAGGGCAGTGGGATTAGTTTGGGGATTGATACAGGGCTATGGGGTGAGAGCGGGGCGGTGGGATTAGTTTGGGGATTGATACAGGGCTATGGGGAGAGAGCAGGGCCGTGGGATTAGTTTGAAATTGATAGGGGGCTTTGGGGAGAGGGCAGGCCAGTCGTATTAGTTTGGGATTGATACAGGGCTATGGGGACAGTGTGTGGCAGTGGGATAAATTTGGGATTGATACAGGAGTGTTGGGAGAGATTTGGGCAGTGGGATTAGTTTGGGGTTGATACAGGGCTATGGGGAGAGAGTGGGGCAGGGGGATTAGTTTGGGGATGATACAGGGCTATGGGGACAGAGCAGGGCAGTGGGATTAGTTTGGGGATGATACAGGGCGATGGGGACAGAGCGGGGCAGAGGGATTCGTTTGGGGATTCCTTCAGGGCTATGGGGAGAGATCAGGAAAGTGGGATTAGTTTTGGATTGACACAAGGCTACTTGGAGTGCGCAGGGCATTTGGATTATTTTGGGGAGTTATACAGGTTGATTGAGTGGTGCTGTTTGATAAGTTTGGGGATTGAGACAAGTTATGGGGAGAGTTTGGGGCTGTGGTATGAGTTTGGAATTGGTACAGGGATATGGGCAGTGAGTGTGACATTGGTATTAGTTTGGGGTTTGATACAGGGCTATTGGGATAGAGCGGGGCAGTGGGGTTAGTTTGGAATTGATACAGTGCTTTGGGGAGAGAGCGGGGCAGTGGGATTAGTTTGGGATTGATACAGGGCTATGGGGAGAGATCTTGGCAGTGGGAATAGTTTGGGGATTGATACAGGGCTATGGGGAGAGAGTGGGGCAGTGGGATTAGTTTGGGGTTGATACAGTGCTATGGGGAGAGAGCCAGGCAGTGGGATTAGTTTGTGGATTGATACAAGTCTATGGGGAGAGGGCAGGGCAGTGGGAATATTTTGGGGATGGATACAGGGCTATGGGGAGAGAGTGGGGCAGTGGGATTAGTTTGGGGTCGATACAGGGCTATGGCGAGAGATTGTGGCAGTTGGGTTAGTTTGGGATTGATACAGGGCTATGGGGCGAGAGCGGGAAGGTATGATTAGTTTGGGATTGACACAAGGTTATGCGGAGAGCGCAGGACAGTGCGACTATTTTGGAGAAAGATACAGGTTCATGGGGAGAGAGCGGGGGCGTGGGATTAGTTTGGGGATTGATACAGGGCTATGGGGAGAGAGCGGGACAGTGGGATTAGTTTGAAATTGATAGAGGGCTTTGGGGAGAGAGCAGGCCAATGGGATTAATTTGGGATTGATACAGGGCTTTGGGGAGAGATTGGGGCAGTGGGATTAGTTTGGGGTTTGATTCAGGGCTATGGGGAGGGAGTGGGGCAGTGGGATTAGTTTGGGGATGTTACAGGGCTATGGGGACAGAGCGGGGCAGAGGGATTAGTTTGCGGATTCATTCAGGGCTATGGGGAGAGACCAGGAAATTGGGATTAGTTTTGGATTGACACAAGGCTACTTGGAGTGCGCAGGGCATTTGGATTATTTTGGGGAGTTATACAGGTTCATATGGAGAGAGCGGTGCCGTGGAATTAGTTTGGGGATTGATACAGGGCTATGGGGAGAGAGCGGTGCCGTGGGATTAGTTTGGGGATTGAGACAATTTATGGGGAGAGTTTGGGGCAGTGGCATGAGTTTGGAATTGGTACAGGGATATGGGCAGTGAGTCTGACATTGGTATTAGTTTGGGGATTGATACAGGTCTATTGGGATAGAGCGCGGCAGATCGGTTAGTTTGGAATTGATACAGGGCATTGGGGAGAGAGCGGGGCAGTGGGATTAGTTTGGGGTTTGATACAGGGCTATGTTGAGTGAACGGGGCAGTGGGATTAGATTGTGGATTGATACAAGTCTATGGGGGAGAGAGCTGGGCAGTGGGAATAGTTTGGGGATTGATACAGGGCTATGGGGAGCGATTGGGGCAGTGGGATTTGTTTGGGGTTGATTCAGGGCTATGGGGAGAGAGTGTGGCAGTGGGATAAATTTGGGCTTGATACAGGAGTGTTGGGAGAGATTGGGGCAGTGGGATTAGTTTGGGATTGATACAGGGCTATGGGGAGAGAGTGGGGCAGTGGGATTATTTTGGGGTTGATACAGGGCTATGGGGAGAGAGTCGGGCAGTGGGATTAGTTTGGGGATTGATGCAGGGCTATGGGGAGAGAACGGGGCAGTGGGATTAGTTTGGCGATTGATTCAGGGCTAGGAGGAGAGGCAGGGGCAGTGGGATTAATTTGGGATTGATACAGGGATATTGGGACAGTGGGGCAGTGGGATTAGTTTGGGATTGATACAGGGCTATGGGGTGAGCGCCGGGCAGTGGGATTAGTTTGGGATTGATACAGGGCTATGGGGTGAGTGCGGGGCAGTGGGATTAGTTTGGGATTGATACAGGGAAATGGGGAGAGAGACGGGCAGTGGTATTAGTTTGGGTTTGATACAGGGCTTTGTGAGAGAGTGGGGCAGGGGGATTAGTTGGGGATTGATACAGGGCTATGGGGAGAGAGTGAGGCAGTGGGATTAGTTTGGGGCTTGATACAGGGCTATGGGGAGACAGTGGGGTAGTGGGATTAGTTTGCGGATTGATGCAGGGATATGGGGAGAGAACGGGGCGGTGGGATTAGTTTGAAATTGATACAGGGCTATGGGGAGAGGTCAGGCCAGTCGTATTAGTTTGGGATTGATACAGGGCTATGGGGAGAGAGTGTGCCAGCGGGATAAATTTGGGCTTGATACAGGAGTTTTGGGAGAGATTGGGGCAGTGGGATTAGTTTGGGGTTGATACAGGGCTATGGGGAGAGAGTGGGGCAGTGGGATTAGTTTGGGGATTGATACAGGGCTTTGGGGTGAGTGTGGGGCAGTGGGATTAGTTTGGGATTGATACAGGGCTAAGGGGAGAGAGTGGGGCAGTGGGATTAGTTTGGGGTTGATACAGGGCTATGGGGAGAGAGTGGGGCAGTGGGATTAGTTTGGGGTTGATACAGGGCTATGGGGAGAGAGTGGGGCAGTGGGATTAGTTTGGGGATTGATACAGCGCTGTGGGGAGAGAGCGGGGCAGTGGGATTAGTTTGGGGATTGATACAGGGCTATGGGGAGAGAGTGGGGCAGTGGGATTAGTTTGGGGTTGATTGAGTGCTATGGGGAGAAAGCCAGGCTGTGGGATTAGTTAGTGGATTGATACAAGTCTATGGGGAAAGGGCAGGACAGTGGGATTAGTTTGGAGATTGATACAGGGCTATGGGGAGAGTGTGAGGCAGTGGGATTAGTTTGGGGATTGATACAGGGCTATGGGGAGACAGTGGGGCAGTGGGATTAGTTTGGGGATTGATGCAGGGCTATGGGGAGAGAACGGGGCAGTGGGATTAGTTTGGGGATTGATACAGGGCTAGGAGGAGAGGCAGGGGCAGTGGGATTAATTTGGGATTGATACAGGGATATTGGAACAGTGGGGCAGTGGGATTAGTTTGGGATTGATACAATGCTATGGGGTGAGCGCCGGGCAGTGGGATTAGTTTGGGATTGATACAGGGATATGGGGAGAGAGCGGGGCAGTGGGATTAGTTTGAAATTGATAGAGGGCTTTGGGGAGAGGGCAGGCCAGTCGTATTTGTTTGGGATTGATACAGGGCTATGGGGAGAGAGTGTGGCAGTGGGATAAATTTGGGCTTGATACAGGAGTGTTGGGAGAGATTGGGGCAGTGGGATTCGTTTGGGGTTGATACAGGGCTATGGGGAGAGAGTGGGGCAGTGGGATTAGTTTGGGATTGATACAGGGCTATGGGGAGAGAGTGGGGCAGTGGGATTATTTTGGGGTTGATACAGGGCTATGGGGAGAGAGTGGGGCTGTGGGATTAGTTTGGGGTTGATACAGGGAAATGGGGAGAGAGACGGGCAGTGGGATTAGTTTTGGTTTGATACAGGTCTTTGGGGAGAGAGCGGGTCCGTTGGGTTAGTTTGGAATTCATACAGGGCTTTGGGGAGAGAGCAGGCTAGTGGGATTAGTTTGGGATTGATACAGGGCTTTGGGGAGAGAGCAGGCCAGTGGGATTAGTTTGGGATTGATTCAGGGCTTTGGGGAGAGAGTGGGGCAGGGGGATTAGTTGGGGATTGATACAGGGCTATGGGGAGAGAGTGAGGCAGTGGGATTAGTTTGGGGATTGATACAGGGCTATGGGGAGACAGTGGGGCAGTGGGATTAGTTTGGGGATTGATGTAGGGCTATGGGGAGAGAACGGGGCAGTGGGATTAGTTTGAAATTGATAGTGGGCTTTGGGGAGAGGGCAGGCCAGTCGTATTAGTTTGGGATTGATACAGGGCTATGGGGAGAGAGTGTGGCAGTGGGATAAATTTGGGCTTGATACAGGAGTGTTGGGAGAGATTGGGGGCAGTGGGATTAGTTTGGGGTTGATACAGGGCTATGGGGAGAGAGTGGGGCAGTGGGATTATTTTGGGGTTGATACAGGGCTATGGGGAGAGAGTCGGGCAGTGGGATTAGTTTGGGGATTGATGCAGGGCTATGGGGAGAGAACGGGGCAGTGGGATTAGTTTGGGGATTGATACAGGGCTAGGAGGAGAGGCAGGGGCAGTGGGATTAATTTGGGATTGATACAGCGATATTGGAACAGTGGGGCAGTGGGATTAGTTTGGGATTGATACAGGGCTATGGGGTGAGCGCCGGGCAGTGGGATTAGTTTGGGATTGATACAGGGCTATGGGGTGAGCGCGGGGCAGTGGGATTAGTTTGGGATTGATACAGGGAAATGGGGAGAGAGACGGGCAGTGGTATTAGTTTGGGTTTGATACAGGGCTTTGGGGAGAGATTGGGGCAGGGGGATTAGTTGGGGATTGATACAGGGCTATGGGGAGAGAGTGAGGCAGTGGGATTAGTTTGCGGATTGATGCAGGGCTATGGGGAGAGAACGGGGCAGTGGGATTAGTTTGAAATTGATACAGGGCTATGGGCAGAGGGCAGGCCAGTCGTATTAGTTTGGGATTGATACAGGGCTATGGGGAGAGAGTGTGCCAGCGGGATAAATTTGGGCTTGATACAGGAGTGTTGGGAGAAAGTGGGGCAGTGGGATTAGTTTGGGGTTGATACAGGGCTATGGGGAGAGAGTGGGGCAGTGGGATTAGTTTGGGGATTGATACAGGGCTATGAGGAGAGAGGGGGGCAGAGGGATTCGTTTGGTTATTGATTCAGGGCTATGGGGAGAGAGTGGGGCAGTGGGATTAGTTTGGGGATTGATACAGGTCTATGGGGAGAGAGCGGGGCTGAGGGATTCATTTGGGGATCGATTCAGGACTAAGTGGAGAGAACGGGGCAGTGGGATTAGTTTGGGGATTGATACAGGTCTATGGAGAGAAAGCAGGGTAGTTGGATTAGTTTGGGGATTGATACAGGGCTATGGGGTGAGAGCGGGGCTTTGGGATTAGTTTGGGGTTTGATACAGGTTTATGGGGTGAGAGCGGGGCAGTGGGATTAGTTTGGGGATTGATACAGGGCTATGGGGTGAGTGTGGGGCAGTGGGATTAGTTTGGGATTGATACAGGGCTAAGGGGAGAGAGTGGGGCAGTGGGATTAGTTTGGGGTTGATACAGGGCTATGGGGAGAGAGTGGGGCAGTGGGATTAGTTTGGGGATTGATACAGGTCTATGGGGAGAGAGCAGGGCTGAGGGATTCATTTGGGGATTGATTCAGGACTAAGTGGAGAGAACGGGGCAGTGGGATTAGTTTGGGGATTGATACAGGTCTATGGTGAGAAAGCAGGGTAGATGGATTAGTTTGGGGATTGATACAGGGCTATGGGGAGAGAGTGGGGCAGTGGTATTAGTTTGGGGTTTGATACAGGGTTATGGGGTGAGAGCGGGGCAGTGGGATTAGTTTGGGGATTGATACAGGGCTAAGGGGAGAGAGTGGGGCAGTGGGATTAGTTTGGGGTTGATACAGGGCTATGGGGAGAGAGTGGGGCAGTGGGATTAGTTTGGGGTTGATACAGGGCTATGGGGAGAGAGTGGGGCAGTGGGATTAGTTTGGGGATTGATACAGCGCTGTGGGGAGAGAGCGGGGCAGTGGGATTAGTTTGGGGATTGATACAGGGCTATGGGGAGAGAGTGGGGCAGTGGGATTAGTTTGGGGTTGATTGAGTGCTATGGGGAGAAAGCCAGGCAGTGGGATTAGTTAGTGGATTGATACAAGTCTATGGGGAAAGGGCAGGACAGTGGGATTAGTTTGGGGATTGATACAGGGCTATGGGGAGAGAGTGAGGCAGTGGGATTAGTTTGGGGATTGATACAGGGCTATGGGGAGACAGTGGGGCAGTGGGATTAGTTTGGGGATTGATGCAGGGCTATGGGGAGAGAACGGGGCAGTGGGATTAGTTTGGGGATTGATACAGGGCTAGGAGGAGAGGCAGGGGCAGTGGGATTAATTTGGGATTGATACAGCGATATTGGAACAGTGGGGCAGTGGGATTAGTTTGGGATTGATACAATGCTATGGGGTGAGCGCCGGGCAGTGGGATTAGTTTGGGATTGATACAGGGATATGGGGAGAGAGTCGGGCAGTTGGATTAGTTTGGGGTTGATACAGGGCTTTGGGGAGAGAGCGGGGCAATGGGATTAGTTTGAAATTGATAGAGGGCTTTGGGGAGAGGGCAGGCCAGTCGTATTTGTTTGGGATTGATACAGGGCTATGGGGAGAGAGTGTGGCAGTGGGATAAATTTGGGCTTGATACAGGAGTGTTGGGAGAGATTGGGGCAGTGGGATTCGTTTGGGGTTGATACAGGGCTATGGGGAGAGAGTGGGGCAGTGGGATTAGTTTGGGATTGATACAGGGCTATGGGGAGAGAGTGGGGCAGTGGGATTATTTTGGGGTTGATACAGGGCTATGGGGAGAGAGTGGGGCTGTGGGATTAGTTTGGGGTTGATACAGGGAAATGGGGAGAGAGACGGGCAGTGGGATTAGTTTTGGTTTTATACAGGTCTATGGGGAGAGAGCGGGGCTCTGGGATTCATTTGGGGATTGATTCAGGACTAAGTGGAGAGAACAGGGCAGTGGTATTAGTTTGGGGTTTGATACAGGGTTATGGGGTGAGAGCGGGGCAGTGGGATTAGTTTGGGGATTGATACAGGGCTATGGGGTGAGTGCGGGGCAGTGGGATTAGTTTGGGTTTGATACAGGGATATGGGGAGAGAGTGGGGTAGTGGAATTAGTTTGGGATTGTTACAGGGCTATGGGGAGAGAGTGTGCCAGCGGGATAAATTTGGGCTTGATACAGGAGTGTTGGGAGAGAGTGGGGCAGTGGGATTAGTTTGGGGTTGATACAGGGCTATGGGGAGAGAGTGGGGCAGTGGGATTAGTTTGGGGATTGATACAGGGCTATGAGGAGAGAGGGGGGCAGAGGGATTCGTTTGGTTATTGATTCAGGGCTATGGGGAGAGAGTGGGGCAGTGGGATTAGTTTGGGGATTGATACAGGTCTATGGGGAGAGAGCGGGGCTGAGGGATTCATTTGGGGATTGATTCAGGACTAAGTGGAGAGAACGGGGCAGTGGGATTAGTTTGGGGATTGATACAGGTCTATGGAGAGAAAGCAGGGTAGTTGGATTAGTTTGGGGATTGATACAGGGCTATGGGGAGAGAGTGGGGCAGTGGTATTAGTTTGGGGTTGGATACAGGGTTATGGGGTGAGAGCGGGGCAGTGGGATTAGTTTGGGGATTGATACAGGGCTATGGGATGAGTGTGGGGCAGTGGGATTAGTTTGGGATTGATACAGGGCTAAGGGGAGAGAGTGGGGCAGTGGGATTAGTTTGGGGTTGATACAGGGCTATGGGGAGAGAGTGGGGCAGTGGGATTAGTTTGGGGATTGATACAGGTCTATGGGGAGAGAGCAGGGCTGAGGGATTCATTTGGGGATTGATTCAGGACTAAGTGGAGAGAACGGGGCAGTGGGATTAGTTTGGGGATTGATACAGGTCTATGGTGAGAAAGCAGGGTAGATGGATTAGTTTGGGGATTGATACAGGGCTATGGGGAGAGAGTGGGGCAGTGGTATTAGTTTGGGGTTTGATACAGGGTTATGGGGTGAGAGCGGGGCAGTGGGATTAGTTTGGGGATTGATACAGGGCTAAGGGGAGAGAGTGGGGCAGTGGGATTAGTTTGGGGTTGACACAGGGCTATGGGGAGAGAGTGGGGCAGTGGGATTAGTTTGGGGTTGATACAGGGCTATGGGGAGAGAGTGGGGCAGTGGGATTAGTTTGGGGATTGATACAGCGCTGTGGGGAGAGAGCGGGGCAGTGGGATTAGTTTGGGGATTGATACAGGGCTATGGGGAGAGAGTGGGGCAGTGGGATTAGTTTGGGGTTGATTGAGTGCTATGGGGAGAAAGCCAGGCAGTGGGATTAGTTAGTGGATTGATACAAGTCTATGGGGAAAGTGCAGGACAGTGGGATTAGTTTGGGGATTGATACAGGGCTATGGGGAGAGAGTGAGGCAGTGGGATTAGTTTGGGGATTGATACAGGGCTATGGGGAGAGAGTGGGGCAGTGGGATTAGTTTGGGGATTGATGCAGGGCTATGGGGAGAGAACGGGGCAGTGGGATTAGTTTGGGGATTGATACAGGGCTAGGAGGAGAGGCAGGGGCAGTGGGATTAATTTGGGATTGATACAGCGATATTGGAACAGTGGGGCAGTGGGATTAGTTTGGGATTGATACAATGCTATGGGGTGAGCGCCGGGCAGTGGGATTAGTTTGGGATTGATACAGGGATATGGGGAGAGAGTCGGGCAGTTGGATTAGTTTGGGGTTGATACAGGGCTTTGGGGAGAGAGCGGGGCAATGGGATTAGTTTGAAATTGATAGAGGGCTTTGGGGAGAGGGCAGGCCAGTCGTATTTGTTTGGGATTGATACAGGGCTATGGGGAGAGAGTGTGGCAGTGGGATAAATTTGGGCTTGATACAGGAGTGTTGGGAGAGATTGGGGCAGTGGGATTCGTTTGGGGTTGATACAGGGCTATGGGGAGAGAGTGGGGCAGTGGGATTAGTTTGGGATTGATACAGGGCTATGGGGAGAGAGTGGGGCAGTGGGATTATTTTGGGGTTGATACAGGGCTATGGGGAGAGAGTGGGGCTGTGGGATTAGTTTGGGGTTGATACAGGGAAATGGGGAGAGAGACGGGCAGTGGGATTAGTTTTGGTTTGATACAGGTCTATGGGGAGAGAGCGGGGCTCTGGGATTCATTTGGGGATTGATTCAGGACTAAGTGGAGAGAACAGGGCAGTGGTATTAGTTTGGGGTTTGATACAGGGTTATGGGGTGAGAGCGGGGCAGTGGGATTAGTTTGGGGATTGATACAGGGCTATGGGGTGAGTGCGGGGCAGTGGGATTAGTTTGGGTTTGATACAGGGATATGGGGAGAGAGTGGGGTAGTGGAATTAGTTTGGGATTGTTACAGGGCTATGGGGAGAGAGTGGGGCAGTGGGATTAGTTTGGGGTTGATACAGGGCTTATGGAGAGAACGGGGCAGTGGGATTAGTTTGGGATTGATACTGGGATATTGGGACAGTGGGGCAGTGGGATTAGTTTGGGATTGATACAGGGCTATGGGGTGAGCGCGGGGCAGTGGGATTAGTTTGGGATTGATACCGGGAAATGGGGAGAGAGACGGGCAGTGGGATTAGTTAGGGTTTGATACAGGGCTTTGGGGAGAGAGCGGGTCCGTGGGGTTAGTTTGGAATTCATACAGGGCTTTGGGGAGACAGCAGGCCAGTGGGATTAGTTTGGGATTGATACAGGGCTTTGGGGAGAGAGCAGGGCCGTGGGATTAGTTTGAAATCGATAGAGGGCTTTGGGGAGAGGGCAGGCCAGTCGTATTAGTTTGGGATTGATACAGGGCTATGGGGAGAGTGTGTGGCAGTGGGATAAATTTGGGATTGATACAGGAGTGTTGGGAGAGATTTGGGCAGTGGGATTAGTTTGGGGTTGATACAGGGCTATGGCGAGAGAGTGGGGCAGGGGGATTAGTTTGGGGATGATACAGGGCTATGGGGAGAGAGCAGGGCAGTCGGATTAGTTTGGGGATGATACAGGGCGATGGGGACAGAGCGGGGCAGAGGGATTCGTTTGGGGATTCCTTCAGGGCTATGGGGAGAGATCAGGAAAGTGGGATTAGTTTTGGATTGACACAAGGCTACTTGGAGTGCGCAGGGCATTTGGATTATTTTGGGGAGTTATACAGGTTGATTGAGTGGTGCTGTTTGATAAGTTTGGGGATTGAGACAAGTTATGGGGAGAGTTTGGGGCTGTGGTATGAGTTTGGAATTGGTACAGGGATATGGGCAGTGAGTGTGACATTGGTATTAGTTTGGGGTTTGATACAGGGCTATTGGGATAGAGCGGGGCAGTGGGGTTAGTTTGGAATTGATACAGTGCTTTGGGGAGAGAGCGGGGCAGTGGGGTTAGTTTGGGATTGATACAGGGCTATGGGGAGAGATCTTGGCAGTGGGAATAGTTTGGGGATTGATACAGGGCTATGGGGAGAGAGTGGGGCAGTGGGATTAGTTTGGGGTTGATACAGTGCTATGGGGAGAGAGCCAGGCAGTGGGATTAGTTTGTGGATTGATACAAGTCTATGGGGAGAGGGCAGGGCAGTGGGATTAGTTTGGGGATTGATGCAGGGCTATGGGGAGAGAGTGAGGCAGTGGGATTAGTTTGGGATTGATTCATGGCTATGGGGAGAGAGCGGGGCAGTGGGGTTAGTTTGTGGATTGATACAAGTCTATGGGGAGAGGGCAGGGCAGTGGGAATATTTTGGGGATGGATACAGGGCTATGGGGAGAGAGTGGGGCAGTGGGATTAGTTTGGGGTCGATACAGGGCTATGGCGAGAGATTGTGGCAGTTGGGTTAGTTTGGGATTGATGCAGGGCTATGGGGTGAGAGTGGGAAGGTGTGATTAGTTTGGGATTGACACAAGGGTATGCGGAGAGCGCAGGACAGTGCGACTATTTTGGGGAAAGATACAGGTTCATGGGGAGAGAGCGGGGGCGTGGGATTAGTTTGGGGATTGAAACAGGGCTATGGGGAGAGAGTGGGACAGTGGGATTAGTTTGGGGATTGATACAGGGCTATGGGGAGAGAGTGGGACAGTGGGATTAGTTTGGGGATTGATACAGGGCTATGGGGAGAGAGTGGGACAGTGGGATTAGTTTGGGGATTGATACAGGGCTATGGGGAGAGAGTGGGACAGTGGGCTTAGTTTGGGGTTGATACAGGGCTATGGGGAGAGAGTGGGACAGTTGGATTAGTTTGGGGTAGATACAGGGCTATGGGGAGAGAGTGGGGCAGTGGGATTAGTTTGAAATTGTTAGAGGGCTTTGGGGAGAGGGCAGGCCAGTCGTATTTGTTTGGGATTGATACAGGGCTATGGGGAGAGAGTGTGGCAGTGGGATAAATTTGGGCTTGATACAGGAGTGTTGGGAGAGATTGGGGCAGTGGGATTCGTTTGGGGTTGATACAAGGCTATGGGGAAGGAGTGGGGCAGTGGGATTAGTTTGGGATTGATACAGGGCTATGGGGAGAGAGTGGGGCAGTGGGATTATTTTGGGGTTGATACAGGGCTATGGGGAGAGAGTGGGGCTGTGGGATTAGTTTGGGGTTGATACAGGGAAATGGGGAGAGAGACGGGCAGTGGGATTAGTTTTGGTTTGATACAGGTCTTTGGGGAGAGAGCGGGTCTGTTGGGTTAGTTTGGAATTCATACAGGGCTTTGGGGAGAGAGCAGGCTAGTGGGATTAGTTTGGGATTGATACAGGGCTTTGGGGAGAGAGCAGGCCAGTGGGATTAGTTTGGGATTGATTCAGGGCTTTGGGGAGAGTGTGGGGCAGGGGGATTAGTTGGGGATTGATACAGGGCTATGGGGAGAGAGTGAGGCAGTGGGATTAGTTTGGGGATTGATACAGGGCTATGGGGAGACAGTGGGGCAGTGGGATTAGTTTGGGGATTGATGCAGGGCTATGGGGAGAGAATGGGGCAGTGGGATTAGTTTGAAATTGATAGAGGGCTTTGGGGAGAGGGCAGGCCAGTCGTATTAGTTTGGGATTGATACAGGGCTATGGGGAGAGAGTGTGCCAGCGGGATAAATTTGGGCTTGATACAGGAGTGTTGGGAGAGATTGGGGCAGTGGGATTAGTTTGGGGTTGATACAGGGCTATGGGGAGAGAGTGGGGCAGTGGGATTAGTTTGGGGATTGATACAGGGCTATGAGGAGAGAGGGGGGCAGAGGGATTCGTTTGGTTATTGATTCAGGGCTATGGGGAGAGAGTGGGGCAGTGGGATTATTTTGTGGATTGATACAGGTCTATGGGGAGAGAGCGGGGCTCTGGGATTCATTTGGGGATTGATTCAGGACTAAGTGGAGAGAACAGGGCAGTGGTATTAGTTTGGGGTTTGATACAGGGTTATGGGGTGAGAGCGGGGCAGTGGGATTAGTTTGGGGATTGATACAGGGCTATGGGGTGAGTGCGGGGCAGTGGGATTAGTTTGGGTTTGATACAGGGATATGGGGAGAGAGTGGGGTAGTGGAATTAGTTTGGGATTGTTACAGGGCTATGGTGAGAGAGTGGGGCAGTGGGATTAGTTTGGGGTTGATACAGGGCTATGGGGAGAGAACGGGGCAGTGGGATTAGTTTGGGATTGATACAGGGATATTGGGACAGTGGGGCAGTGGGGTTAGTTTGGGATTGATACAGGGCTATGGGGTGAGCGCGGGGCAGTGGGATTAGTTTGGGATTGATACAGGGAAATGGGGAGAGAGACGGGCAGTGGGATTAGTTAGGGTTTGATACAGGGCTTTGGGGAGAGAGCGGGTCCGTGGGGTTAGTTTGGAATTCATACAGGGCTTTGGGGAGAGAGCAGGCCAGTGGGATTAGTTTGTGATTGATACAGGGCTTTGGGGAGAGAGCAGGGCCGTGGGATTAGTTTTTTAATTGATAGGGGGCTTTGGGGAGAGGGCAGGCCAGTCGTATTAGTTTGGGATTGATACAGGGCTATGGGGAGAGTGTGTGGCAGTGGGATAAATTTGGGATTGATACAGGAGTGTTGGGAGAGATTGGGGCAGTGGGATTAGTTTGGGGTTGATACAGGGCTATGGGGAGAGAGTGGGGCGGGGGATTAGTTTGGGGATGATACAGGGCTATGGGGACAGAGCAGGGCAGTGGGATTAGTTTGGGGATGATACAGGGCGATGGGGACAGAGCGGGGCAGAGGGATTCGTTTGGGGATTCCTTCAGGGCTATGGGGAGAGATCAGGAAAGTGGGATTAGTTTTGGATTGACACAAGGCTACTTGGAGTGCGCAGGGCATTTGGATTATTTTGGGGAGTTATACAGGTTGATTGAGTGGTGCTGTTTGATAAGTTTGGGGATTGAGACAAGTTATGGGGAGAGTTTGGGGCTGTGGTATGAGTTTGGAATTGGTACAGGGATATGGGCAGTGAGTGTGACATTGGTATTAGTTTGGGGTTTGATACAGGGCTATTGGGATAGAGCGGGGCAGTGGGGTTAGTTTGGAATTGATACAGTGCTTTGGGGAGAGAGCGGGGCAGTGGGATTAGTTTGGGATTGATACAGGGCTATGGGGAGAGATCTTGGCAGTGGGAATAGTTTGGGGATTGATACAGGGCTATGGGGAGAGAGTGGGGCAGTGGGATTAGTTTGGGGTTGATACAGTGCTATGGGGAGAGAGCCAGGCAGTGGGATTAGTTTGTGGATTGATACAAGTCTATGGGGAGAGGGCAGGGCAGTGGGAATATTTTGGGGATGGATACAGGGCTATGGGGAGAGAGTGGGGCAGTGGGATTAGTTTGGGGTCGATACAGGGCTATGGCGAGAGATTGTGGCAGTTGGGTTAGTTTGGGATTGATACAGGGCTATGGGGCGAGAGCGGGAAGGTATGATTAGTTTGGGATTGACACAAGGTTATGCGGAGAGCGCAGGACAGTGCGACTATTTTGGAGAAAGATACAGGTTCATGGGGAGAGAGCGGGGGCGTGGGATTAGTTTGGGGATTGATACAGGGCTATGGGGAGAGAGCGGGACAGTGGGATTAGTTTGAAATTGATAGAGGGCTTTGGGGAGAGAGCAGGCCAATGGGATTAATTTGGGATTGATACAGGGCTTTGGGGAGAGATTGGGGCAGTGGGATTAGTTTGGGGTTTGATTCAGGGCTATGGGGAGGGAGTGGGGCAGTGGGATTAGTTTGGGGATGTTACAGGGCTATGGGGAGAGAGTGAGGCAGTGGGATTAGTTTGGGATTGATTCATGGCTATGGGGAGAGAGCGGGGCAGTGGGGTTAGTTTGTGGATTGATACAATTCTATGGGGAGAGGGCAGGGCAGTGGGAATATTTTGGGGATGGATACAGGGCTATGGGGAGAGAGTGGGGCAGTGGGATTAGTTTGGGGTCGATACAGGGCTATGGCGAGAGATTGTGGCAGTTGTGTTAGTTTGGGATTGATGCAGGGCTATGGGGTGAGAGTGGGAAGGTGTGATTAGTTTGGGATTGACACAAGGGTATGCGGAGAGCGCAGGACAGTGCGACTATTTTGGGGAAAGATACAGGTTCATGGGGAGAGAGCGGGGGCGTGGGATTAGTTTGGGGATTGATACAGGGCTACGGGGAGAGAGTGGGACAGTGGGATTAGTTTGGGGATTGATACAGGGCTATGGGGAGAGAGTGGGACAGTGGGATTAGTTTGGGGATTGATACAGGGCTATGGGGAGAGAGTGGGACAGTGGGATTAGTTTGGGGATTGATACAGGGCTATGGGGAGAGAGTGGGACAGTGGGATTAGTTTGGGGTTGATACAGGGCTATGGGGAGAGAGTGGGACAGTGGGATTAGTTTGGGGTTGATACAGGTCTATGGCCCGTGAGCGGGCTGTTGTGATTTGTTTGGGATTGACACAACGGTATGCGTAGAGCGCAGGACAGTGCGACTATTTTGGGGAATGATACAGGTTCATGGGGTGAGAGCGGGGCCGTGGGATTAGTTTGGGGATTGATTCAGGGCTAAGTGGAGAGAGCAGGGTAGTTGGATTAGTTTGGGGATTGATACAGGGCTATGAGGAGAGAGCCGGGCAGTGGGATTAGTTTGTGGATTGATACAAGCCTATGGGGAGAGGGCAGGGCAGTGGGATGAAATGGGGGATTGATACAGGGCCTTGGGGTGAGAGCGGGACAGTGGGATTAGTTTGAAATTGATAGAGGGCTTTGGGGAGAGAGCAGGCCAATGGGATTAATTTGGGATTGATACAGGGCTTTGGGGAGAGATTGGGGCAGTGGGATTAGTTTGGGGATTGATTCAGGGCTATGGGGAGGGAGTGGGGCAGTGGGATTAGTTTGGGGATGTTACAGGGCTATGGGGACAGAGCGGGGCAGAGGGATTAGTTTGCGGATTCATTCAGGGCTATGGGGAGAGACCCGGAAATTGGGATTAGTTTTGGATTGACACAAGGCTATTTGGAGTGCGCAGGGCATTTGGATTATTTTGGGGAGTTATACAGGTTCATATGGAGAGAGCGGTGCCGTGGAATTAGTTTGGGGATTGATACAGGGCTATGGGGAGAGAGCGGTGCCGTGGGATTAGTTTGGGGATTGAGACAATTTATGGGGAGAGTTTGGGGCAGTGGCATGTGTTTGGAATTGGTACAGGGATATGGGCAGTGAGTCTGACATTGGTATTAGTTTGGGGATTGATACAGGTCTATTGGGATAGAGCGCGGCAGATCGGTTAGTTTGGAATTGATACAGGGCTAAGGGAGAGAGCGGGGCAGTGGGATTAGTTTGGGGTTTGATACAGGGCTATGTTGAGTGAACGGGGCAGTGGGATTAGATTGTGGATTGATACAAGTCTATGGGGGAGAGAGCTGGGCAGTGGGAATAGTTTGGGGATTGATACAGGGCTATGGGGAGCGATTGGGGCAGTGGGATTTGTTTGGGGTTGATTCAGTGCTATGGAGAGAGAGCGGGGCAGCGGGATTAGTTTAGGGATTGATACAGGGCTATGGGAGGTGAGTGGGGCAGTGGGATTATTTTGGTATTGATACAGGGTTATGGGGAGAGAGTGGGAATGTGGGATTAGATTGGGATTGATACAGGGTATGGGGAGAGAGTGGGCCAGTGTGATTAGTTTTGGATTGATACAGGGCTATGGGGAGAGAGTGGGGCAGTGGGATTAGTTTGTGGTTTGATACAAGTCTATGGGGATAGAGTGGGGCAGTTGGGTTATTTTGGGATTGATACAGGTCTATGGGGAGAGAGTGGGGCTGTTGGGTTAGTTTGGGATTGATACAGGGCTAAGGGGAGAGAGCAGGGCAGTGGGATTTGTTTCAGGTTGATACAGGGCTATGGCGTGTGAGCAGGCAGTTGGGATTAGTTTGGGATTGACACAAGGGTATGCGGAGAGCGCAGGACAGTGTGACTATTTTGGGGAAAGATACAGGTTCATGGGGAAAGAGCAGGGTTCGTGGGATTAGTTTGGGGATTGATACAGGGCTATGAGGAGAGAGGGGGGCAGAGGGATTCGTTTGGTTATTGATTCAGGGCTATGGGGAGATAGTGGGGCAGTGGGATTAGTTTGGGGATTGATACAGGGCTATGGGGAGAGAGCGGGGCAGATGGATTCGTTTGGTGATTGATTCAGGGCTATGGGGAGAGAGTGGGTCAGTAGGATTAGTTTGGGGATTGATACAGGGCCATGGGGAGAGAGCGGGGCAGAAGGATTCGTTTGGGGATTGATTCAGGGATAAGGGGAGAGAGCAGGGTAGTTGGATTAGTTTGGGGAATGATAGTGGGCTATGGGGAGAGAGCGGGGCAGTGGGATTAATTTGGGGATTGTTACGGGGATATGGGGAAATAGCGGTTCAGTGGGATTAGTTTGGGATTGATACAGGGCTATGGGGTGAGAGCGGGAAGGTGTGATTAGTTTGGGATTGACACAAGGGTATGCGGAGAGCACAGGACAGTGCGACTATTTTGGGGAAAGATACAGGTTCTTGGGGAGAGACCGGGGCCATGGGATTAATTCGGGGATTGATACAGGGCTATGGGGAGAGAGTGGGACACTGGGATTAGTTTGGGGATTGATAGTGGGCTATGGGGAGAGAGTGGGACAGTGGGATTAGTTTGGGGATTGATACCAGGTCATGGGGAGTGAGTGGGGCAGTGGGATTAGTTTGGTGATTGATACAGGACTTTGGGGAGAGAGCGGGGTTGTGGGATTAGTTTGGGATTTGTACAGCTATATGGGGAGAGAGTGGTGTAGTGGGATTAGTTTGGGATTGATACAGGGCTTTGGGGAGAGAGCAGGGCAATGGGATTAGTTTGGGGTTGATACAGGGCTATGGGGAGAGAGGGGGTAGTGGGATTAGTTTGGGGATTGATACATGGCTATGGGAGAGAGAGGGGCAGTGGGATTAGTTTGGGGATTGTTACAGGGTTATGGGGTGAGAGCAGGGCAGTGGGATTAGTTTGGGGATTGATACAGGGCTATGGGGAGAGAGCAGGGCCGTGGGATTAGTTTGAAATTGATAGGGGGCTTTGGTTGAGAGGGCAGGCCAGTCGTATTAGTTTGGGATTGATACAGGGCTATGGGGACAGTGTGTGGCAGTGGGATAAATTTGGGATTGATACAGGAGTGTTGGGAGAGATTTGGGCAGTGGGATTAGTTTGGGGATGATACAGGGCTATGGGGACAGAGCAGGGCAGTGGGATTAGTTTGGGGATGATACAGGGCGATGGGGACAGAGCGGGGCAGAGGGATTCGTTTGGGGATTCCTTCAGGGCTATGGGGAGAGATCAGGAAAGTGGGATTAGTTTTGGATTGACACAAGGCTACTTGGAGTGCGCAGGGCATTTGGATTATTTTGGGGAGTTATACAGGTTGATTGAGTGGTGCTGTTTGATAAGTTTGGGGATTGAGACAAGTTATGGGGAGAGTTTGGGGCTGTGGTATGAGTTTGGAATTGGTACAGGGATATGGGCAGTGAGTGTGACATTGGTATTAGTTTGGGGTTTGATACAGGGCTATTGGGATAGAGCGGGGCAGTGGGGTTAGTTTGGAATTGATACAGTGCTTTGGGGAGAGAGCGGGGCAGTGGGATTAGTTTGGGATTGATACAGGGCTATGGGGAGAGATCTTGGCAGTGGGAATAGTTTGGGGATTGATACAGGGCTATGGGGAGAGAGTGGGGCAGTGGGATTAGTTTGGGGTTGATACAGTGCTATGGGGAGAGAGCCAGGCAGTGGGATTAGTTTGTGGATTGATACAAGTCTATGGGGAGAGGGCAGGGCAGTGGGAATATTTTGGGGATGGATACAGGGCTATGGGGAGAGAGTGGGGCAGTGGGATTAGTTTGGGGTCGATACAGGGCTATGGCGAGAGATTGTGGCAGTTGGGTTAGTTTGGGATTGATACAGGGCTATGGGGCGAGAGCGGGAAGGTATGATTAGTTTGGGATTGACACAAGGTTATGCGGAGAGCGCAGGACAGTGCGACTATTTTGGAGAAAGATACAGGTTCATGGGGAGAGAGCGGGGGCGTGGGATTAGTTTGGGGATTGATACAGGGCTATGGGGAGAGAGCGGGACAGTGGGATTAGTTTGAAATTGATAGAGGGCTTTGGGGAGAGAGCAGGCCAATGGGATTAATTTGGGATTGATACAGGGCTTTGGGGAGAGATTGGGGCAGTGGGATTAGTTTGGGGATTGATTCAGGGCTATGGGGAGGGAGTGGGGCAGTGGGATTAGTTTGGGGATGTTACAGGGCTATGGGGACAGAGCGGGGCAGAGGGATTAGTTTGCGGATTCATTCAGGGCTATGGGGAGAGACCAGGAAATTGGGATTAGTTTTGGATTGACACAAGGCTACTTGGAGTGCGCAGGGCATTTGGATTATTTTGGGGAGTTATACAGGTTCATATGGAGAGAGCGGTGCCGTGGAATTAGTTTGGGGATTGATACAGGGCTATGGGGAGAGAGCGGTGCCGTGGGATTAGTTTGGGGATTGAGACAATTTATGGGGAGAGTTTGGGGCAGTGGCATGAGTTTGGAATTGGTACAGGGATATGGGCAGTGAGTCTGACATTGGTATTAGTTTGGGGATTGATACAGGTCTATTGGGATAGAGTGCGGCAGATCGGTTAGTTTGGAATTGATACAGGGCATTGGGGAGAGAGCGGGGCAGTGGGATTAGTTTGGGGTTTGATACAGGGCTATGTTGAGTGAACGGGGCAGTGGGATTAGATTGTGGATTGATACAAGTCTATGGGGGAGAGAGCTGGGCAGTGGGAATAGTTTGGGGATTGATACAGGGCTATGGGGAGCGATTGGGGCAGTGGGATTTGTTTGGGGTTGATTCAGGGCTATGGGGAGAGAGTGTGGCAGTGGGATAAATTTGGGCTTGATACAGGAGTGTTGGGAGAGATTGCGGCAGTGGGATTAGTTTGGGATTGATACAGGGCTATGGGGAGAGAGTGGGGCAGTGGGATTATTTTGGGGTTGATACAGGGCTATGGGGAGAGAGTCGGGCAGTGGGATTAGTTTGGGGATTGATGCAGGGCTATGGGGAGAGAACGGGGCAGTGGGATTAGTTTGGCTATTGATTCAGGGCTAGGAGGAGAGGCAGGGGCAGTGGGATTAATTTGGGATTGATACAGGGATATTGGGACAGTGGGGCAGTGGGATTAGTTTGGGATTGATACAGGGCTATGGGGTGAGCGCCGGGCAGTGGGATTAGTTTGGGATTGATACAGGGCTATGGGGTGAGCGCGGGGCAGTGGGATTAGTTTGGGATTGATACAGGGAAATGGGGAGAGAGACGGGCAGTGGTATTAGTTTGGGTTTGATACAGGGCTTTGTGAGAGAGTGGGGCAGGGGGATTAGTTGGGGATTGATACAGGGCTATGGGGAGAGAGTGAGGCAGTGGGATTAGTTTGGGGATTGATACAGGGCTATGGGGAGACAGTGGGGTAGTGGGATTAGTTTGCGGATTGATGCAGGGATATGGGGAGAGAACGGGGCGGTGGGATTAGTTTGAAATTGATACAGGGCTATGGGGAGAGGGCAGGCCAGTCGTATTAGTTTGGGATTGATACAGGGCTATGGGGAGAGAGTGTGCCAGCGGGATAAATTTGGGCTTGATACAGGAGTTTTGGGAGAGATTGGGGCAGTGGGATTAGTTTGGGGTTGATACAGGGCTATGGGGAGAGAGTGGGGCAGTGGGATTAGTTTGGGGATTGATACAGGGCTATGAGGAGAGAGGGGGGCAGAGGGATTCGTTTGGTTATTGATTCAGGGCTATGGGGAGAGAGTGGGGCAGTGGGATTAGTTTGGGGATTGATACAGGTCTATGGGGAGAGAGCGGGGCTGAGGGATTCATTTGGGGATTGATTCAGGACTAAGTGGAGAGAACGGGGCAGTGGGATTAGTTTGGGGATTGATACAGGTCTATGGTGAGAAAGCAGGGTAGTTGGATTAGTTTGGGGATTGATAGAGGGCTATGGGGAGAGAGTGGGGCAGTGGTATTAGTTTGGGGTTTGATACAGGGTTATGGGGTGAGAGCGGGGCAGTGGGATTAGTTTGGGGATTGATACAGGGCTTTGGGGTGAGTGTGGGGCAGTGGGATTAGTTTGGGATTGATACAGGGCTAAGGGGAGAGAGTGGGGCAGTGGGATTAGTTTGGGGTTGATACAGGGCTATGGGGAGAGAGTGGGGCAGTGGGATTAGTTTGGGGTTGATACAGGGCTATGGGGAGAGAGTGGGGCAGTGGGATTAGTTTGGGGATTGATACAGCGCTGTGGGGAGAGAGCGGGGCAGTGGGATTAGTTTGGGGATTGATACAGGGCTATGGGGAGAGAGTGGGGCAGTGGGATTAGTTTGGGGTTGATTGAGTGCTATGGGGAGAAAGCCAGGCTGTGGGATTAGTTAGTGGATTGATACAAGTCTATGGGGAAACGGCAGGACAGTGGGATTAGTTTGGGGATTGATACAGGGCTATGGGGAGAGAGTGAGGCAGTGGGATTAGTTTGGGGATTGATACAGGGCTATGGGGAGAGAGTGGGGCAGTGGGATTAGTTTGGGGATTGATGCAGGGCTATGGGGAGAGAACGGGGCAGTGGGATTAGTTTGGGGATTGATACAGGGCTAGGAGGAGAGGCAGGGGCAGTGGGATTAATTTGGGATTGATACAGGGATATTGGAACAGTGGGGCAGTGGGATTAGTTTGGGATTGATACAATGCTATGGGGTGAGCGCCGGGCAGTGGGATTAGTTTGGGATTGATACAGGGATATGGGGAGAGAGTCGGGCAGTTGGATTAGTTTGGGGTTGATACAGGGCTTTGGGGAGAGAGCGGGGCAATGGGATTAGTTTGAAATTGATAGAGGGCTTTGGGGAGAGGGCAGGCCAGTCGTATTTGTTTGGGATTGATACAGGGCTATGGGGAGAGAGTGTGGCAGTGGGATAAATTTGGGCTTGATACAGGAGTGTTGGGAGAGATTGGGGCAGTGGGATTCGTTTGGGGTTGATACAGGGCTATGGGGAGAGAGTGGGGCAGTGGGATTAGTTTGGGATTGATACAGGGCTATGGGGTGAGAGCGGGAAGGTGTGATTAGTTTGGGATTGACACAAGGGTATGCGGAGAGCACAGGACAGTGCGACTATTTTGGGGAAAGATACAGGTTCTTGGGGAGAGACCGGGGCCATGGGATTAATTCGGGGATTGATACAGGGCTATGGGGAGAGAGTGGGACACTGGGATTAGTTTGGGGATTGATAGTGGGCTATGGGGAGAGAGTGGGACAGTGGGATTAGTTTGGGGATTGATACCAGGTCATGGGGAGTGAGTGGGGCAGTGGGATTAGTTTGGTGATTGATACAGGACTTTGGGGAGAGAGCGGGGTTGTGGGATTAGTTTGGGATTTGTACAGCTATATGGGGAGAGAGTGGTGTAGTGGGATTAGTTTGGGATTGATACAGGGCTTTGGGGAGAGAGCAGGGCAATGGGATTAGTTTGGGGTTGATACAGGGCTATGGGGAGAGAGGGGGTAGTGGGATTAGTTTGGGGTTGATACAGGGCTATGGGGAGAGAGTGGGGCTGTGGGATTAGTTTGGGGTTGATACAGGGAAATGGGGAGAGAGACGGGCAGTGGGATTAGTTTTGGTTTGATACAGGTCTTTGGGGAGAGAGCGGGTCCGTTGGGTTAGTTTGGAATTCATACAGGGCTTTGGGGAGAGAGCAGGCTAGTGGGATTAGTTTGGGATTGATACAGGGCTTTGGGGAGAGAGCAGGCCAGTGGGATTAGTTTGGGATTGATTCAGGGCTTTGGGGAGAGAGTGGGGCAGGGGGATTAGTTGGGGATTGATACAGGGCTATGGGGAGAGAGTGAGGCAGTGGGATTAGTTTGGGGATTGATACAGGGCTATGGGGAGACAGTGGGGCAGTGGGATTAGTTTGGGGATTGATGTAGGGCTATGGGGAGAAAACGGGGCAGTGGGATTAGTTTGAAATTGATAGTGGGCTTTGGTGAGAGGGCAGGCCAGTCGTATTAGTTTGGGATTGATACAGGGCTATGGGGAGAGAGTGTGGCAGTGGGATAAATTTGGGCTTGATACAGGAGTGTTGGGAGAGATTGGGGCAGTGGGATTAGTTTGGGGTTTATACAGGGCTATGGGGAGAGAGTGGGGCAGTGGGATTATTTTGGGGTTGATACAGGGCTATGGGGAGAGAGTCGGGCAGTGGGATTAGTTTGGGGATTGATGCAGGGCTATGGGGAGAGAACGGGGCAGTGGGATTAGTTTGGCGATTGATTCAGGGCTAGGAGGAGAGGCAGGGGCTGTGGGATTAATTTGGGATTGATACAGGGATATTGGGACAGTGGGGCAGTGGGATTAGTTTGGGATTGATACAGGGCTATGGGGTGAGCGCCGGGCAGTGGGATTAGTTTGGGATTGATACAGGGCTATGGGGTGAGCGCGGGGCAGTGGGATTAGTTTGGGATTGATACAGGGAAATGGGGAGAGAGACGGGCAGTGGTATTAGTTTGGGTTTGATACAGGGCTTTGGGGAGAGATTGGGGCAGGGGGATTAGTTGGGGATTGATACAGGGCTATGGGGAGAGAGTGAGGCAGTGGGATTAGTTTGGGGATTGATACAGGGCTATGGGGAGACAGTGGGGTAGTGGGATTAGTTTGCGGATTGATGCAGGGCTATGGGGAGAGAACGGGGCAGTGGGATTAGTTTGAAATTGATACAGGGCTATGGGGAGAGGGCAGGCCAGTCGTATTAGTTTGGGATTGATACAGGGCTATGGGGAGAGAGTGTGCCAGCGGGATAAATTTGGGCTTGATACAGGAGTGTTGGGAGAGAGTGGGGCAGTGGGATTAGTTTGGGGTTGATACAGGGCTATGGGGAGAGAGTGGGGCAGTGGGATTAGTTTGGGGATTGATACAGGGCTATGAGGAGAGAGGGGGGCAGAGGGATTCGTTTGGGTATTGATTCAGGGCTATGGGGAGAGAGTGGGGCAGTGGGATTAGTTTGGGGATTGATACAGGTCTATGGGGAGAGAGCGGGGCTGAGGGATTCATTTGGGGATTGATTCAGGACTAAGTGGAGAGAACGGGGCAGTGGGATTAGTTTGGGGATTGATACAGGTCTATGGTGAGAAAGCAGGGTAGTTGGATTAGTTTGGGGATTGATACAGGGCTATGGGGAGAGAGTGGGGCAGTGGTATTAGTTTGGGGTTTGATACAGGGTTATGGGGTGAGAGCGGGGCAGTGGGATTAGTTTGGGGATTGATACAGGGCTATGGGGTGAGTGTGGGGCAGTGGGATTAGTTTGGGATTGATACAGGGCTAAGGGGAGAGAGTGGGGCAGTGGGATTAGTTTGGGGTTGATACAGGGCTATGGGGAGAGAGTGGGGCAGTGGGATTAGTTTGGGGATTGATACAGGTCTATGGGGAGAGAGCAGGGCTGAGGGATTCATTTGGGGATTGATTCAGGACTAAGTGGAGAGAACGGGGCAGTGGGATTAGTTTGGGGATTGATACAGGTCTATGGTGAGAAAGCAGGGTAGTTGGATTAGTTTGGGGATTGATACAGGGCTATGGGGAGAGAGTGGGGCAGTGGTATTAGTTTGGGGTTTGATACAGGGTTATGGGGTGAGAGCGGGGCAGTGGGATTAGTTTGGGGATTGATACAGGGCTAAGGGGAGAGAGTGGGGCAGTGGGATTAGTTTGGGGTTGATACAGGGCTATGGGGAGAGAGTGGGGCAGTGGGATTAGTTTGGGGTTGATACAGGGCTATGGGGAGAGAGTGGGGCAGTGGGATTAGTTTGGGGATTGATACAGCGCTGTGGGGAGAGAGCGGGGCAGTGGGATTAGTTTGGGGATTGATACAGGGCTATGGGGAGAGAGTGGGGCAGTGGGATTAGTTTGGGGTTGATTGAGTGCTATGGGGAGAAAGCCAGGCAGTGGGATTAGTTAGTGGATTGATACAAGTCTATGGGGAAAGGGCAGGACAGTGGGATTAGTTTGGGGATTGATACAGGGCTATGGGGAGAGAGTGAGGCAGTGGGATTAGTTTGGGGATTGATACAGGGCTATGGGGAGACAGTGGGGCAGTGGGATTAGTTTGGGGATTGATGCAGGGATATGGGGAGAGAACGGGGCAGTGGGATTAGTTTGGGGATTGATACAGGGCTAGGAGGAGAGGCAGGGGCAGTGGGATTAATTTGGGATTGATACAATGCTATGGGGTGAGCGCCGGGCAGTGGGATTAGTTTGGGATTGATACAGGGATATGGGGAGAGAGTCGGGCAGTTGGATTAGTTTGGGGTTGATACAGGGCTTTGGGGAGAGAGCGGGGCAATGGGATTAGTTTGAAATTGATAGAGGGCTTTGGGGAGAGGGCAGGCCAGTCGTATTTGTTTGGGATTGATACAGGGCTATGGGGAGAGAGTGTGGCAGTGGGATAAATTTGGGCTTGATACAGGAGTGTTGGGAGAGATTGGGGCAGTGGGATTCGTTTGGGGTTGATACAGGACTATGGGGAGAGAGTGGGGCAGTGGGATTAGTTTGGGATTGATACAGGGCTATGGGGAGAGAGTGGGGCAGTGGGATTATTTTGGGGTTGATACAGGGCTATGGGGAGAGAGTGGGGCTGTGGGATTAGTTTGGGGTTGATACAGGGAAATGGGGAGAGAGACGGGCAGTGGGATTAGTTTTGGTTTGATACAGGTCTATGGGGAGAGAGCGGGGCTCTGGGATTCATTTGGGGATTGATTCAGGACTAAGTGGAGAGAACAGGGCAGTGGTATTAGTTTGGGGTTTGATACAGGGTTATGGGGTGAGAGCGGGGCAGTGGGATTAGTTTGGGGATTGATACAGGGCTATGGGGTGAGTGCGGGGCAGTGGGATTAGTTTGGGTTTGATACAGGGATATGGGGAGAGAGTGGGGTAGTGGAATTAGTTTGGGATTGTTACAGGGCTATGGGGAGAGAGTGGGGCAGTGGGATTAGTTTGGGGTTGATACAGGGAAATGGGGAGAGAGACGGGCAGTGGGATTAGTTAGGGTTTGATACAGGGCTTTGGGGAGAGAGCGGGTCCGTGGGGTTAGTTTGGAATTCATACAGGGCTTTGGGGAGAGAGCAGGCCAGTGGGATTAGTTTGGGATTGATACAGGGCTTTGGGGAGAGAGCAGGGCCGTGGGATTAGTTTGAAATCGATAGAGGGCTTTGGGGAGAGGGCAGGCCAGTCGTATTAGTTTGGGATTGATACAGGGCTATGGGGAGAGTGTGTGGCAGTGGGATAAATTTGGGATTGATACAGGAGTGTTGGGAGAGATTTGGGCAGTGGGATTAGTTTGGGGTTGATACAGGGCTATGGCGAGAGAGTGGGGCAGGGGGATTAGTTTGGGGATGATACAGGGCTATGGGGAGAGAGCAGGGCAGTCGGATTAGTTTGGGGATGATACAGGGCGATGGGGACAGAGCGGGGCAGAGGGATTCGTTTGGGGATTCCTTCAGGGCTATGGGGAGAGATCAGGAAAGTGGGATTAGTTTTGGATTGACACAAGGCTACTTGGAGTGCGCAGGGCATTTGGATTATTTTGGGGAGTTATACAGGTTGATTGAGTGGTGCTGTTTGATAAGTTTGGGGATTGAGACAAGTTATGGGGAGAGTTTGGGGCTGTGGTATGAGTTTGGAATTGGTACAGGGATATGGGCAGTGAGTGTGACATTGGTATTAGTTTGGGGTTTGATACAGGGCTATTGGGATAGAGCGGGGCAGTGGGGTTAGTTTGGAATTGATACAGTGCTTTGGGGAGAGAGCGGGGCAGTGGGATTAGTTTGGGGATTGATACAGTGCTTTGGGGAGAGAGCGGGGCAGTGGGGTTAGTTTGGGATTGATACAGGGCTATGGGGAGAGATCTTGGCAGTGGGAATAGTTTGGGGATTGATACAGGGCTATGGGGAGAGAGTGGGGCAGTGGGATTAGTTTGGGGTTGATACAGTGCTATGGGGAGAGAGCCAGGCAGTGGGATTAGTTTGTGGATTGATACAAGTCTATGGGGAGAGGGCAGGGCAGTGGGATTAGTTTGGGGATTGATGCAGGGCTATGGGGAGAGAGTGAGGCAGTGGGATTAGTTTGGGATTGATTCATGGCTATGGGGAGAGAGCGGGGCAGTGGGGTTAGTTTGTGGATTGATACAAGTCTATGGGGAGAGGGCAGGGCAGTGGGAATATTTTGGGGATGGATACAGGGCTATGGGGAGAGAGTGGGGCAGTGGGATTAGTTTGGGGTCGATACAGGGCTATGGCGAGAGATTGTGGCAGTTGGGTTAGTTTGGGATTGATGCAGGGCTATGGGGTGAGAGTGGGAAGGTGTGATTAGTTTGGGATTGACACAAGGGTATGCGGAGAGCGCAGGACAGTGCGACTATTTTGGGGAAAGATACAGGTTCATGGGGAGAGAGCGGGGGCGTGGGATTAGTTTGGGGATTGAAACAGGGCTATGGGGAGAGAGTGGGACAGTGGGATTAGTTTGGGGATTGATACAGGGCTATGGGGAGAGAGTGGGACAGTGGGATTAGTTTGGGGATTGATACAGGGCTATGGGGAGAGAGTGGGACAGTGGGATTAGTTTGGGGATTGATACAGGGCTATGGGGAGAGAGTGGGACAGTGGGCTTAGTTTGGGGTTGATACAGGGCTATGGGGAGAGAGTGGGACAGTTGGATTAGTTTGGGGTTGATACAGGGCTATGGGGAGAGAGTGGGGCAGTGGGATTAGTTTGAAATTGTTAGAGGGCTTTGGGGAGAGGGCAGGCCAGTCGTATTTGTTTGGGATTGATACAGGGCTATGGGGAGAGAGTGTGGCAGTGGGATAAATTTGGGCTTGATACAGGAGTGTTGGGAGAGATTGGGGCAGTGGGATTCGTTTGGGGTTGATACAGGGCTATGGGGAGAGAGTGGGGCAGTGGGATTAGTTTGGGATTGATACAGGGCTATGGGGAGAGAGTGGGGCAGTGGGATTATTTTGGGGTTGATACAGGGCTATGGGGAGAGAGTGGGGCTGTGGGATTAGTTTGGGGTTGATACAGGGAAATGGGGAGAGAGACGGGCAGTGGGATTAGTTTTGGTTTGATACAGGTCTTTGGGGAGAGAGCGGGTCTGTTGGGTTAGTTTGGAATTCATACAGGGCTTTGGGGAGAGAGCAGGCTAGTGGGATTAGTTTGGGATTGATACAGGGCTTTGGGGAGAGAGCAGGCCAGTGGGATTAGTTTGGGATTGATTCAGGGCTTTGGGGAGAGTGTGGGGCAGGGGGATTAGTTGGGGATTGATACAGGGCTATGGGGAGAGAGTGAGGCAGTGGGATTAGTTTGGGGATTGATACAGGGCTATGGGGAGACAGTGGGGCAGTGGGATTAGTTTGGGGATTGATGCAGGGCTATGAGGAGAGAGGGGGGCAGAGGGATTCGTTTGGGGTTGATACAGGGCTATGGGGAGAGAGTGGGACAGTTGGATTAGTTTGGGGTTGATACAGGGCTTTCGGGAGAGAGCGGGGCAGTGGGATTCATTTGGGGATTGATTCCGGACTAAGTGGAGAGAACGGGGCAGTGGGATTAGTTTGGGGATTGATACAGGTCTATGGTGAGAAAGCAGGGTAGTTGATTTAGTTTGGGGATTGATACAGGGCTATGGGGAGAGAGTGGGGCAGTGGTATTAGTTTGGGGTTTGATACAGGGTTATGGGGTGAGAGCGGGGCAGTGGGATTAGTTTGGGGATTGATACAGGGCTATGGGGTGAGTGTGGGGCAGTGGGATTAGTTTGGGATTGATACAGGGCAAAGGGGAGAGAGTGGGGCAGTGGGATTAGTTTGGGGTTGATACAGGGCTATGGGGAGAGAGTGGGGCAGTGGGATTAGTTTGGGGTTGATACAGGGCTATGGGGAGAGAGTGGGGCAGTGGGATTAGTTTGGGGATTGATACAGCGCTGTGGGGAGAGAGCGGGGCAGTGGGATTAGTTTGGGGATTGATACAGGGCTATGGGGAGAGAGCAGGGTAGTTGGATTAGTTTGGGGATTGATACAGGGCTATGGGGAGAGAGTGGGGCAGTGGTATTAGTTTGGGGTTTGATACAGGGTTATGGGGTGAGAGCGGGGCAGTGGGATTAGTTTGGGGATTGATACAGGGCTATGGGGTGAGTGTGGGGCAGTGGGATTAGTTTGGGATTGATACAGGGCTAAGGGGAGAGAGTGGGGCAGTGGGATTAGTTTGGGGTTGATACAGGGCTATGGGGAGAGAGTGGGGCAGTGGGATTAGTTTGGGGTTGATACAGGGCTATGGGGAGAGAGTGGGGCAGTGGGATTAGTTTGGGGATTGATACAGCGCTGTGGGGAGAGAGCGGGGCAGTGGGATTAGTTTGGGGATTGATACAGGGCTATGGGGAGAGAGTGGGGCAGTGGGATTAGTTTGGGGTTGATTGAGTGCTATGGGGAGAAAGCCAGGCAGTGGGATTAGTTAGTGGATTGATACAAGTCTATGGGGAAAGGGCAGGACAGTGGGATTAGTTTGGGGATTGATACAGGGCTATGGGGAGAGAGTGAGGCAGTGGGATTAGTTTGGGGATTGATACAGGGCTATGGGGAGACAGTGGGGCAGTGGGATTAGTTTGGGGATTGATGCAGGGCTATGGGGAGAGAACGGGGCAGTGGGATTAGTTTGGGGATTGATACAGGGCTAGGAGGAGAGGCAGGGGCAGTGGGATTAATTTGGGATTGATACAGCGATATTGGAACAGTGGGGCAGTGGGATTAGTTTGGGATTGATACAATGCTATGGGGTGAGCGCCGGGCAGTGGGATTAGTTTGGGATTGATACAGGGATATGGGGAGAGAGTCGGGCAGTTGGATTAGTTTGGGGTTGATACAGGGCTTTGGGGAGAGAGCGGGGCAATGGGATTAGTTTGAAATTGATAGAGGGCTTTGGGGAGAGGGCAGGCCAGTCGTATTTGTTTGGGATTGATACAGGGCTATGGGGAGAGAGTGTGGCAGTGGGATAAATTTGGGCTTGATACAGGAGTGTTGGGAGAGATTGGGGCAGTGGGATTCGTTTGGGGTTGATACAGGGCTATGGGGAGAGAGTGGGGCAGTGGGATTAGTTTGGGATTGATACAGGGCTATGGGGAGAGAGTGGGGCAGTGGGATTAGTTTGTGGATTGATACAAGTCTATGGGGAGAGGGCAGGGCAGTGGGATTAGTTTGGGGATTGATGCAGGGCTATGGGGAGAGAGTGAGGCAGTGGGATTAGTTTGGGATTGATTCATGGCTATGGGGAGAGAGCGGGGCAGTGGGGTTAGTTTGTGGATTGATACAAGTCTATGGGGAGAGGGCAGGGCAGTGGGAATATTTTGGGGATGGATACAGGGCTATGGGGAGAGAGTGGGGCAGTGGGATTAGTTTGGGGTCGATACAGGGCTATGGCGAGAGATTGTGGCAGTTGGGTTAGTTTGGGATTGATGCAGGGCTATGGGGTGAGAGTGGGAAGGTGTGATTAGTTTGGGATTGACACAAGGGTATGCGGAGAGCGCAGGACAGTGCGACTATTTTGGGGAAAGATACAGGTTCATGGGGAGAGAGCGGGGGCAGAGGGATTAGTTTGCGGATTCATTCAGGGCTATGGGGAGAGACCCGGAAATTGGGATTAGTTTTGGATTGACACAAGGCTATTTGGAGTGCGCAGGGCATTTGGATTATTTTGGGGAGTTATACAGGTTCATATGGAGAGAGCGGTGCCGTGGAATTAGTTTGGGGATTGATACAGGGCTATGGGGAGAGAGCGGTGCCGTGGGATTAGTTTGGGGATTGAGACAATTTATGGGGAGAGTTTGGGGCAGTGGCATGTGTTTGGAATTGGTACAGGGATATGGGCAGTGAGTCTGACATTGGTATTAGTTTGGGGATTGATACAGGTCTATTGGGATAGAGCGCGGCAGATCGGTTAGTTTGGAATTGATACAGGGCTAAGGGGAGAGAGCGGGGCAGTGGGATTAGTTTGGGGTTTGATACAGGGCTATGTTGAGTGAACGGGGCAGTGGGATTAGATTGTGGATTGATACAAGTCTATGGGGGAGAGAGCTGGGCAGTGGGAATAGTTTGGGGATTGATACAGGGCTATGGGGAGCGATTGGGGCAGTGGGATTTGTTTGGGGTTGATTCAGTGCTATGGAGAGAGAGCGGGGCAGCGGGATTAGTTTAGGGATTGATACAGGGCTATGGGAGGTGAGTGGGGCAGTGGGATTATTTTGGTATTGATACAGGGTTATGGGGAGAGAGCAGGAATGTGGGATTAGATTGGGATTGATACAGGGTATGGGGAGAGAGTGGGCCAGTGTGATTAGTTTTGGATTGATACAGGGCTATGGGGAGAGAGTGGGGCAGTGGGATTAGTTTGTGGTTTGATACAAGTCTATGGGGATAGAGTGGGGCAGTTGGGTTATTTTGGGATTGATACAGGTCTATGGGGAGAGAGTGGGGCTGTTGGGTTAGTTTGGGATTGATACAGGGCTAAGGGGAGAGAGCAGGGCAGTGGGATTTGTTTCAGGTTGATACAGGGCTATGGCGTGTGAGCAGGCAGTTGGGATTAGTTTGGGATTGACACAAGGGTATGCGGAGAGCGCAGGACAGTGTGACTATTTTGGGGAAAGATACAGGTTCATGGGGAAAGAGCAGGGTTCGTGGGATTAGTTTGGGGATTGATACAGGGCTATGAGGAGAGAGGGGGGCAGAGGGATTCGTTTGGTTATTGATTCAGGGCTATGGGGAGAGAGTGGGGCAGTGGGATTAGTTTGGGGATTGACACAGTGCTATGGGGAGAGAGCGGGGCAGATTGATTGGTTTGGTGTTTGATTCAGGGCTATGGGGAGAGAGTGGGTCAGTGGGATTAGTTTGGGGATTGATACAGGGCTATGGGGAGAGAGCGGGGCTGAGGGATTCATTTGGGGATTGATTCAGGACTAATTGGAGAGAGCGGGGCAGTGGGATTAGTTTGGGGATTGATACAGGGCTATGGGGAGAAAGCTGGGTAGTTGGATTAGTTTGGGGATTGATACAGGGCTATGGGGAGGGAGCAGGGCAGTGGGATTAGTTTGGTTTGATACAGGGCTTTGGGTAGAGATTGGGACAGTTCCATTAGTTTGGGGATTGGTACAGGGATATCGGGAGCTACCATGAAAGTGGGATTATTTTGGGATTGACACAAGCGTATGCGGAGAGTGCTGGACGTTGTGACTGTTGTGGGGAGTGATACAAGGTCAAGGGGAGTGGGCGGGGTCATCGGATTGGTTTAGGATTGATACAGGGCTATGGGGAGAGTGTGGGTGATTGGGATTAGATTTGAGATTGATACAGGGCTATGGGGAGAGCGGGAATGTGGGATTAGCATTTGATTCATACAGGGCTATGGGGAGAGAGGGGGCCAGTGGGATTAGTTTGGGTTTGATACATGTCTATAGGGTGATAGCGGGCCATTGGGATTAGTTTGGGGATTGATACAGGGCTATGGGGAGAGAGCAGGGCAGTGGGATTAGTTTGGGGATTGACACAGGGCTATGGGGAGAGAGCAGGGCAGTGGGATTAGTTTGTGGTTTGATACAAGTCTATGGGGATAGAGTGGGGCAGTTGGATTATTTTGGGATTGATACAGGTCTATGGGGAGAGAGTGGGGCTGTTGGGTTAGTTTGGGATTGATACAGGGCTAAGGGGAGAGAGCAGGGCAGTGGGATTTGTTTCAGGTTGATACAGGGCTATGGCGTGTGAGCAGGCAGTTGGGATTAGTTTGGGATTGACACAAGGGTATGCGGAGAGCGCAGGACAGTGTGACTATTTTGGGGAAAGATACAGGTTCATGGGGAAAGAGCAGGATTCGTAGGATTAGTTTGGGGATTGATACAGGGCTATGAGGAGAGAGGGGGGCAGAGGGATTCGTTTAGTTATTGATTCAGGTCTATGGGGAGAGAGTGGGGCAGTGGGATTAGCTTGGGGATTGACACAGTGCTATGGGGAGAGAGCGGGGCAGATTGATTCGTTTGGTTATTGATTCAGGGCTATGGGGAGAGAGTGGGTCAGTGGAATTAGTTTGGGGATTGATACAGGGCTATGGGGAGAGAGCGGGGCTGAGGGATTCATTTGGGGATTGATTCAGGACTAATTGGAGAGAGCGGGGCAGTGGGATTAGTTTGGGGATTGATACAGGGATATGGGGAGAAAGCAGGGTAGTTGGATTAGTTTGGGGATTGATACAGGGCTATGGGGAGGGAGCAGGGCAGTGGGACTAGTTGGAGATTGATACAGGGCTATGGGGATAGAGCGGGGCAGTGGGATTAGTTTGGGGATTGATACAGGGCTAAGGGGAGAGATTGGGGCAGTGGGATTAGTTTGGGGATTGATACAGGGCTATGTGGAGAGAGCGGGGCAGTGGGATTAGTTTGGGATTGATACAGGGTTATGGGGAGAGAGCGGGAATGTGGGATTAGATTAGGATTGATACAGGGTATGGGGAGAGAGTGGGCCAGTGTGATTAGTTTTGGATTGATACAAGTCTATGGGGATAGAGTGGGGCAGTTGGGTTATTTTGGGATTGATACAGGGCTAAGGGGAGAGAGCAGGGCAGTGGGATTTGTTTCAGGTTGATACAGGACTATGGCGTGTGAGCAGGCAGTTGGGATTAGTTTGGGATTGACACAAGGGTATGCGGAGAACGCAGGACAGTGTGACTATTTTGGGGAAAGATACAGGTTCATGGGGAAAGAGCAGGGTTCGTGGGATAAGTTTGGGGATTGATACAGGGCTATGAGGAGAGAGGGGGCAGAGGGATTCGTTTGGTTATTGATTCAGGGCTATGGGGAGAGAGTGGGGCAGTGGGATTAGTTTGGGGATTGACACAGTGCTATGGGGACAGAGGGGGGCAGATTGATTGGTTTGGTGTTTGATTCAGGGCTATGCGGAGAGAGTGGGTCAGTGGGATTAGTTTGGGGATTGATACAGGGCTATGGGGAGAGAGCGGGGCTGAGGGATTCATTTGGGGATTGATTCAGGACTAATTGGAGAGAGCGGGGCAGTGGGATTAGTTTGGGGATTGATACAGGGATATGGGGAGAAAGCAGGGTAGTTGGATTAGTTTGGGGATTGATACAGGGCTATGGGGAGGGAGCAGGGCAGTGGGACTAGTTGGAGATTGATACAGGGCTATGGGGATAGAGCGGGGCATTGGGATTAGTTTGGGATTGATACAGGGCTATGGGTAGAGATTGGGACAGTTCCATTAGTTTGGGGATTGGTACAGGGATATCGGGAGCTACCAGGAAAGTGGGATTAGTTTGGGATTGACACAAGCGTATGCGGAGAGCGCTGGATGGTGTGACTGTTGTGGGGAGTGATACAAGGTCATGGGGAGAGGGCGGGGCTGTCGGATTAGTTTCGGATTGATACAAGGCTATGGGGAGAGTGTGGGTGATTGCGATTAGTTTTGAGATTGATACAGGGCGATGGGGAGAGAGAGGAGCTGTGGGATTAGTTTGGGATTCACACAGGGATATGGGTAGAGATTGAGACATTTGCATTAGTTTGGGGATTGGAACATGGATATCGGGAGATACCATGAAAGTGGAATTAGTTTGGGATTGACACAAGCGTATGCGGAGAGTGCTGGACGGTGTGACTGTTGTGGGGAGTGATACATGGTCAAGGGGAGTGGGCGGGGACGTCAGATTGGTTTAGGATTGATACAGGGCTATGGGGAGATCGTGGGTGATTGGGATTAGTTTTGGGATTGATATAGGGCAATGGGGAGAGAGTGGGGCAGTGGGATTAGTTTGGGGATTGATACAGGGCTATAGGGAGAGAGTGGGGCAGTGGGATTAGTTTGGGATTGATACAGGGATATTGGGACAGTGGGGCAGTGGGATTAGTTTGGGATTGATACAGGGCTATGGGGTGAGTGCAGGGCAGTGAAATTAGTTTGGGATTGATACAGGGCTATGGGTTGAGAGCCGGGCAATGGGATTAGTTTGGGGATTGATTCAGGGCTATGGGGAGAGAGTGGGGCAGTGGGATTAGTTTTGAGATTGATACAGGGCTATGGGGAGAGAGTGGGGCAGTGGGATTAGTTTGGGGTTGATACAGGGCTATGGGGAGAGAGCGGGCAGAGGGATTTATTTGGGGATTGATACAGGGCTATGGGGACAGACCAGGAAAGTGGGATTAGTTTTGGATTGACACAAGGCTATTTGGAGTGCGCAGGGCATTTGGATTATTTTGGGGAGTTATACAGGTTCATATGGAGAGACCGGTGCCGTGCGATTAGTTTGGGGATTGATACAGGGCTAATGGGATAGAGCGGGGCAGTGGGGTTAGTTTGGAATTGATACAGGGCTTTGGGGAGAGAGCGGGACAGTTGGATTAGTTTGGGGTTTGATACAGGGCTGTGTTGAGTGAGCAGGGCAGTGGGATTAGTTTGGGATTGATACAGGGCTATGGGGAGAGAACGGGGCAGTGGGATTCATGTGGGGATTGATTCAGGGCTATGGGAGAGAGCGGGGCAGTGGGATTAGTTTGGGGATTGATACAGGGCTATGGGGAGAGAGCGGGGCAGTGGGATTAGTTTGGGGATTGTTACGGGGATATGGGGAGATAGCGGGGCAGTGTGATTAGTTTGGGCATTGATAACAGGTCATGGGGTGTGAGTGGGGCAGTGGGATTAGTTTGGTGATTGATACAGGGCTTTGGGGAGAGAGCGGGGCAGTGGGATTGGTTTGGGATTTGTACAGGTATATGGGGAGACAGTGGTGCAGTGGGATTAGTTTGGGGATTGATACAGGGCTATGTGGAGAGAGCGGGGCAGTGGGATTAGTTTGGGGATTGATACAGGGCTATGGGGAGAGATTGGGACAGTGGGATTAGTTTGGGTCTTGATGCAGGGATGTGGTGAGAGTGCGAGGCAGTTGGATTAGTTTGGCAATTGATACAGGGATATTGGGAGATACCAGGAAAGTGGGATTAGTTTGGGATTGACACAAGTGTATGTGGAGAGCGCTGGAAGGTGTTACTATTTTGGGGAGTTATACCAGTTCCTGGGGAGAGGGTGGGGCCATGGGATTAGTTTAGGATTGATACAGGCCTATGGGGAAAGTGTGGGTGATTGGGATTAGTTTTGAGATTGTTACAAGTCTATGAGGAGAGAGCAGGGCAGTGGGATTAGTTTGTGGATTGATACAGGGCTATGGGGACCGAGCGGGGCAGCGGGATCAGTTTAGGGATTAATACAGGGCTATGGGGGGTGAGTGGGGCAGTGGGATTATTTTGTTATTGATATAGGGTTATGGGGAGAGAGCGGGAATGTGGGATCAGTTTTGGATTGATACAGGGTATGGCGAGAGTGGACCTGTGTGATTATTTGTGGATTGATACAGGGTTATGCGGAGAGAGCGGGCCAGTGAGATTAGTTTGGGGATTGATACAGGGCTTTGGGGAGAGAGTGGGGCAGTGGGATTAGTTTGGGGTTGATACAGGGCTTTGGGGAGAGAGCGGGGCAGTGGGATTAGTTTGAAGTTGATAGAGGGCTTTGGGGAGAGAGCAGGCCAGTGGTATTTGTTTGGGATTGATACAGGGCTATGGGGAGAGATTGGGGCAGTGGGATAAGTTTGGGATTGATACAGGACTATGGGGAGAGATTGGGTCATTGGGATTAGTTTGGAGTTGATACAAGGCTATGGGGACACAGCGTGGCAGTGGGATTAGTTTGCGGATTCATTCAGGGCTATGGGGAGAGACCAGGAAAGTGGGATTAGTTTTGGATTGACACAAGGCTATTTGGAGTGCACACGGCATTTGGATTATTTTGGGGAGTTATACAGGTTTATATGGAGAGAGCGGTGCCGTGGGATTAGATTGGGGATTGAGACAAGTTATGGGGAGAGTTTGGGGCAGTGGCATGAGTTTGGAATTGGTACAGGGATATGGGCAGTGAGTGTGACATTGGTATTAGTTTGGGGTTTGATACAGAGCTATTTGGATAGTGCGGGGCAGTGGGGTTAGTTTGGAATTGATACAGTGCTTTGGGGAGAGAGCAGGGCAGTGGGATTAGTTTAGGGATTGATACAGGGCTATGTTGAGTGAGCGGGGCAGTGGGATTAGTTTGGGAGTGATACAGGGCTATGGGAAAAGAGGGGGGCAGTGGGAATAATTTTTGGATTGAAACAAGTCTATGGGGAGAGAGCTTGGCAGTGGGAATAGTTTGGGGATTGATACAGGGCTATGGGGAGAGATTGGGGCAGTGGGATTAGTTTGGGGTTGATACAGGGATATGGGGAGAGAGTGGGGCAGTGGGAGTAGTTTGGGGTTGATACAGGGCTATGGGGAGAGAATGGGGCAGTTGGGTTAGTTTGGGATTGATACAGGGCATTGGGGAGAGAGCAGGGCAGTGGGATTAGTTTGGAACTTATATAGGGCTGTGGCGTGTGAGCGGGCAGTTGGGATTGACACAAGGGTATGCGGAGTGCGACTATTTTGGGGAAAGATACAGGTTCATGGGGAGAGAGCGGGGCCGTGGGATTACTTTGGGGATTGATACAGGGCTATGGGGAGAGAGTGGGGCAGAGGGATTGGTTTGGTGATTGATTCAGGGCTATGCGGAGAGAGTGAGGCAGAGGGATTCGTTTGGGGATTGATTCAGGGCTAAGGGGTGAGAGCAGGGTGGTTGGATTAGTTTGGGCTTTGATACAGGGCTATGGGGAGAGAGCGGGGCAGTGGGATTAGTTTGGGGATTGTTACGGGGATATGGGGAGATAGCGGGGCAGTGTGATTAGTTTGGGCATTGATACCAGGTCATGGGGTGTGAGTGGGGCAGTGGGATTAGTTTGGTGATTGATACAGGGCTATGGGGAGAGAGCGGGACAGTGGGATTAGATTGGTGATTGATACAGGGCTTTGGGGAGAGAGCGGGACAGTGGGATTAGTTTGGTGATTGATACAGGGCTTTGGGGAGAGAGCGGGACAGTGGGATTGGTTTGGGATTTGTACAGGTATATGGGGAGAGAGTGGTGTAGTGGGATTAGTTTGGGATTGTTACAGGGCTTTGGGGAGAGAGCAGGGCAATGGGATTAGTTTGGGGTTGATACAGGGCTATGGGGAGAGAGTGGTGCAGTGGGATTAGTTTGGGAATTGATACAGGGCTATGTGGAGAGAGTGGGGCAGTGGGATTAGTTTGGGGTTTGATACAGGGCTATTGGGACAGTGGGGCAGTGGGATTAGTTTGGGGATTGATACAGGGCTATAAGGAGAGAGTGGGGCAGTGGGATTAGTTTGGGATTGATACAGGGCTATGTGTTGAGAGCCGGGCAATGGGATTAGTTTGGGGATTGATTCAGGTCTATGGGGAGGGAGTGGGGCAGTGGGATTAGTTTTGAGATTGATACAGGGCTATGGGGAGAGAGTGGGGCAGTGGGATTAGTTTGGGGTTGATACAGGGCTATGGGGAGAGAGCGGGGCAGAGGGATTCATTTGGGGATTGATACAGGGCTGTGGGGAGAGACCAGGAAAGTGGGATTAGTTTTGGATTGACACAAGGCTATTTGGAGTGCGCAGGGCATTTGGATTATTTTGGGGAGTTATACAGGTTCATATGGAGAGACCGGCGCCGCGAGATTAGTTTGGGGATTGATACAGGGCTAATGGGATAGAGCGGGGCAGTGGGATTAGTTTGGGATTGATACAGGGCTATGGGGAGAGAACGGGGCAGTGGGATTCGTTTGGGGATTGATTCAGGGCTAAGGGGTGAGAGCAGGGTAGTTGGATTAGTTTGGGGATTGATGCAGGGCTATGGGGAGAGAGCGGGGCAGTCGGATTAGTTTGGGGATTGTTACGGGGATATGGGGAGATAGCGGGGCAGTGTGATTGGTTTGGTCATTGATAACAGGTCATGGGGTGTGAGTGGGGCAGTAGGATTAGTTTGGTGATTGATACAGGTATATGGGGAGAGAGTGGTGCAGTGGGATTAGTTTGGGATTGATACAGGGCTATTGGGATAGAGCAGGGCAGTGGGAATAGTTTGGGGATTGATACAGGGCTATGGGGAGAGAGCGGTGCAGCGGGATCAGTTTAGGGATTGATACAGGGCTATGGGGGGTGAGTGGGGCAGTGGGATTATTTTGGGATTGATACAGGGTTATGGGGAGAGAGCGGGAATGTGGGATTAGTTTGGGATTGATACAGGGTATGTGGAGAGAGTGGGCCAGTGTGATTAGTTTTGGATTGATACAGGGTTATGTGGGGAGAGCGGGCCAGTGAGATTATTTTGGGGATTGATCCAAGGCTATGAGGAGAGAGCTGGGCAGTGGGAATAGTTTGGGGATTGATACAGGGCTATGGGGATAGATTGGGGCAGTTGGGTTAGTTTGGGATTGATACAGGGCCATGGTGAGAGAGCGGGGCAGCGGGATTAGTTTAGGGATTGATACAGGGCTATGGGGGGTGAGTGGGGCAGTGGGATTATTTTGGGATTGATACAGGGTTATGGGGAGAGAGCGGGAATGTGGGATTAGTTTGGGATTGATACAGGGTATGTGGAGACAGTGGGCCAGTGTGATTAGTTTTGGATTGATATAGGGTTATGTGGGGAGAGCGGGCCAGTGAGATCATTTTGGGGATTGATACAAGGCTATGGGGAGAGAGTGGGGCAGTGGGATTAGTTTGGGGATTGATACAAGTCTATGCGGAGAGAGCTGGGCAGTGGGAATAGTTTGGGGATTGATACAGGGCTATGGGGAGAGAGTGGGGCAGCTGGATTAGTTTGGGGTTGATACAAGGCTATGGGGATAGAGTGGGGCAGTTGGGTTAGTTTGGGATTGATACAGGGCTATGGGGAGAGTGTGGGGCAGTTGGGTTAGTTTGGGATTGATACAGGGCTAAGAGGAGAGAGCAGGGCAGTGGGATTAGTTTCGGGTTGATACAGGGCTATGACGCGTGAGCGGGCAGTTGGGATTAGTTTGGGATTGACACAAGGGTATACGGAGAGCGCAGGACAGTGCGACTATTTTGGGGAAAGATACAGGTTCATGGGGAGAGAGCGGGGCCGTGGGACTAGTTTGGCGATTGATACAGGGCTTTGGGGAGAGAGTGGGAAGGTGGGATTAGTTTGGGATTGACACAAGGGTATGCAGAGAGTGCAGGACTGTGAGACTATTTTGGGGAAAGATACAGGTTCATGGGGAGAGACCGGGGCTGTAGGATTAGTTTGGGGATTGATAAAGGGCTATGAGGAGAGAGGGGGGCAGAGGGATTCGTTTGGTGATTGATTCAGGGCTATGGGGAGAGAGTGGGGCAGAGGGATTAGTTTGGGGATTGATACAGTGCTATGGGGAGAGAGCGGGGCAGAGGGATTGGTTTGGTGTTTGATTCAGGGCTATGGGGAGAGATCAGGGTAGTTGGAGTAGTTTGGGGATTGATACAAGGCTATGGGGAGAGAGCGGGGCAGTGGGTTTAGTTTGGGGATTGCTATGGGGATATGTGGAGATAGCGGGGCAGTGGGATAAGTTTATGGATTGATACAGGGCTATGGGGAGAGAGTGGGGCAGTGGGATTAGTTTGGTATTTGTACAGTGCTATGGGGAGAGATTGGGGTTGTGGGATTAGTTTGGGGATTGATACAGTGCTATGCGGAGAGAGCAGGGCAGTGGGATTAGTTTGGGGATTGATACACGGCTATGAGTAGAGAGTGGGGCAGTGGGATTAGTTTGGGATTCATACAGGGCTACGGGTAGAGATTGGGACAGTTGCATTAGTTTGGGGATTGGTACAGGGATATCGGGAGATACCATGAAAGTGGGATTAGTTTGTGATTGACACAAGCGTATGCGGAGAGCGCTGGACGTTGTGACTGTTGTGGGGAGTGATACAAGGTCAAGGGGAGAGGGCGGGGACGTCGGATTGGTTTAGGATTGATACAGGACTACGGGGAGAGTGTGGGTGATTGGGAATAGTTTTGAGATTGATATAGGGCTATGGGAAGAGAGCGGGAATGTGCGATTAGCTTTTGATTGATACAGGGCTATGGGGAAAGAGGGTGCCAGTGGGATTAGTTTGGGTTTGATACATGTCCATATGGTGATAGCGGGCCATTGGGATTAGTTTGGGGATTGATACAGGGCTATGGGGAGAGAGCAGGGCAGTGGGATTTGTTTGGGGATTGATACTGGGATATCGGGAGATACCAGGAAAGTGGGATTAGTTTGGGATTGACACAAACGTATGCGGAGAGCGCTGGACGGTGTGACTGTTGTGGGGAGTGATTCAAGGTCAAGGGGAGAGGGGGGGGTCGTTGGATTAGTTTAGGATTGATACAGGGCTATGGGGAGAGTGTGGGTGATTGGGATTAGTTTTGAGATTGATATAGGGCTATGGGGGGAGAGTGGTGCAGTGGGATTAGTTTTGAGTTTGATAAAGGGCTATGGGGTGAGAGCAGGGCAGTGGGATTTGTTGGGGATTGATAAAGGGCTATGGGGAGAGTGTGGGTGATTGCGATTTGTTTTGAGATTGTTATAGGGCTATGGGGGGAGAGTGCTATCGGGGGAGAGTGGTGCAGTGGGATTAGTTTTGAGATTGATACAGGGCAATGGGGAGAGATTGGGACAGTGGGATTAGTTTGGGGCTTGATACAGGGCTATGGTGAGAGTGTGAGGCAGTTGGATTAGTTTGGCAACTGATACAGGGATATTGGGAGATACCAGGAAAGTGGGATTAGTTTGGGATTGACACAAGTGTATGTGGAGAGCGCTGGACGGTGTTACTATTTTGGGGAGTTATACCAGGTCCTGGGGAGAGGGCGGGGCCATGGGATTAGTTTAGGATTGATACAGGGCTATGGGGAAAGTGTGGGTGATTGGGATTAGTTTTGAGATTGATACAAGGGAGAGAGGAGGGCAGTGGGATTAGTTTGGGGATTGATACAGGGCAATGGGGAGAGAGCGGGGCAGTGGGATTAGTTTGTGGATTGATACAGGGCTTTGGGGAGAGAGCGGGGCAGTGGGATTATTTTGTTATTGATATAGGGTTATGGGGAGAGCGCGGGAATGTGGGATTAGTTTGGGATTGATACAGGGTATGGGGAGAGAGTTGGCCAGTGAGATTAGTTTGGGGATTGATACAGGGCTATGGGGAGAGAGCATGGTAGGGTTGGATTAGTTTGGGGATTGATACAGGGCTATGGGGAGAGAGTGGGGCAGTGGGAATCGTTTGAGGATTGATTCAGGACTAAGGGGAGAGACCGGGGCAGTGGGATTAGTTTGGGGATTGATACAGGGCTATGGGGAGAGAGCATGGTAGTTGGATTAGTTTGGGGATTGCTACGGGGATATGGTGAGATAGCGGGGCAGTGGGATTAGTTTGGGGATTGATACCAGGTCATGGGGTGTAAGGGTGGCAGTGGGATTAGTTTGGGATTGGTACAGGGTTATGGGGAGGGCGCGGGGCAGTGAGATTAGTTTGGGGATTGATACAGGGCTATGGGGAGAGAGCGGGGCAGTGAGATTAGTTTGGCATTGATACAGGGCTTTGGGGAGAGAACGGGGCAGTGGGATTAGTTTGGGGATTGATGCAGGGATATTGGGAGATACCAGGAAAGTGGGATTAGTTTGAGATTGACACAAGCGTATGCGGAGAGCACTGGCCGGTGTGACTGTTGTGGGGAGTGATACAAGGTCATGGGGAGAGGGCGGAGCCGTCGGATTAGTTTAGGATTGAAACAGGGCTATGGGGAGAGTGTGGGTGATTGCGATTAGTTTTGAGATTGATATAGGGCAATGGGGAGAGAGAGGTGCAGTGGGATTAGTTTAGGGATTGATACCGGGCTATGGGGGGAGAGTGGGTCAGTGGGATTATTTTGTTATTGATATAGGGTTATGGGGAGAGAGCGGGAATGTGGGATTAGTTTGGGATTGATACAGGGTATGGCGAGAGAGTTGGCCAGTGTGATTAGTTGTGGATTGATACAGGGTTTTGTGGAGAGAGCGGGCCAGTGAGATTAGTTTGTGGTTTGATACAAGTCTATGGGGAGAGAGTGGGGCAGTGGGATTAGTTTGGGATTGATTCAGGACTAAGGGGAGAGACCGGGGCAGTGGGATTATTTTGTGGATTGATACAGGGCTATGGGGAGAGAGCAGGGCAGTGGGATTAGTTTGGGATTGATACAGGGCTATGGGGAGAGAGCGGGGCAGTGCGCTTAGTTTGGGGATTGCTACGGGGATATAGTGAGATAGCGGGACAGTGGGATTAGTTTGGGGATTGATACCAGGTCATGGGGAGTAAGTGTGGCAGTGGGATTAGTTTGGGATTGGTACAGGGTCATGGGGAGTAAGTGTGGCAGTGGGATTAGTTTGGGGATTGATACAGGGCTTTGGGGAGAGAGTGGGACAGTGGGATTAGTTTGGGGCTTGATACAGGGATATGGTGAGAGTGCGAGTCAGTTGGATTCGTTTGGCAATTGATACAGGGATATTGGGAGATACCAGGAAAGTGGGATTAGTTTGGGATTGACACAAGTGTATGTGGAGAGCGCTGGACGGTGTTACTATTTTGGGGAGTTATACCAGGTCCTGGGGAGAGGGCGTGGCCATGGGATTAGTTTAGGATTGATACAGGGCTATGGGGAAAGTGTGGGTGATTGGGATTAGTTTTGAGATTGATACAAGGGAGAGAGGAGGGCAGTGGGATTAGTTTTGAGATTGATACAAGTCTGTGGGGAGAGAGGAGGGCAGTGGGATTAGTTTGGCGATTGATACAGGGCTATGGGGAGAGAGTGGGGCAGTGGGATTAGTTTGGGATTGATACAGTGCTATGGGGGGAGAGTGGGGCAGTGGGATTATTTTGTTATTGATATAGGTTTATGGGGAGAGAGCGGGAATGTGGGATTAGTTTGGGATTGATACTGGGTATGGGGAGAGAGTGGGCCAGTGTGATTAGTTGTGGATTGATATAGGGCTATGGGGAGAGAGTAGGGCAGTGGGATTCGTTTGAGGTTTGATTCAGGGCTATGGGGAGAGAGCATGGTAGTTGGATTAGTTTGGGGATTGATACAGGGCTATGGGGAGAGAGCAGGGCAGTGGGTTTAGTTTGGGGCTTGATACAGGGATATGGTGAGAGTGCGAGGCAGTTGGATTAACTTGGCAGTTGATACAGGGCTATGGGTAGAGAGCGGGGCAGTGTGATTAGTTTGGGGATTGATACAGGGCAATGGGGAGAATGCAGGGCATTGGGATTAGTTTGGGGATTGATACAGGGCTACGGGGAGAGAGCGGGTATGTGGGATTATCATTTGATTCATACAGGGCTATGGGGAGAGAGGGGGCCAGTGGGATTAGTTTGGGTTTGATACATGTCTATAGGGTGATAGCGGGCCATTGGGATTAGTTTGGGGATTGATACAGGGCTATGGAGGGAGAGCGGGTCAGTGGGATTAGTTTGGGGATTGATACAGGGCTATGGGGAGAGAGCAGGGCAGTGGGATTAGTTTGGAATTGATACAGGGCTATGGGTGAGAGTGGGGCAGTGGGATTAGTTTGGGGATTGATACAGGGCGATGGGTAGAGATTGGGACAGTTGGATTAGTTTGGGGATTGATACAGGGATATTGGGAGATACCAGGAAAGTGGGATTAGTTTGGGATTGACACAAGCGTATGCGGTGAGCGCTGGACGGTGTGACTGTTGTGGGGAGCGATACATTGTCAAGGGGAGAGGGCGGGGCCGTCAGATTGGTTTAGGATTGATACAGGGCTATGGGGAGATTGTGGGTGAATGGGATTAGTTTTGAGATTGATACAGGGCAATGGGGAGAGTTTGGGGCAGTGGGATTAGTTTGGGTCTGATACAGGGCTATGGGGAGAGAGCGGGGCAGTGGGATTAGTTTGGGATTGTCACAGTGCTATAGGGAGAGAGCGGGGCAGCGGGATTAGTTTCGGGATTGACACAGGGCTATGGGGGGGTGAGTGGGGCAGTGGGATAATTTTGGGATTGATACAGGGTTATGTGGAGAGAGTGGGGCAGTGGGATTATTTTGGGGATTGATACAGGGCTATGGGGAGAGATTGGGGCAGTGGGATTAGTTTCAGTCTTGATACAGGGCTATGGTGAGAGTGCGAGGCAGTTGGATTAGTTTGGCGATTGATACAGGGATATGGGGAGATACCAGGAAAGTGGGATTAGTTTGGGATTGACACAAGTGTATGTGGAGAGCGCTGGATGGTGTTACTATTTTGGGGAGTTATACCAGGTCCTGGGGAGAGGGCGGGGCCATGGGATTAGTTTAGGATTGATACAGGGCTATGGGGAAAGTGTGGGTGATTGGGATTAGTTTGGGATTGATACAGGGCTATGGGGAGAGAGCAGGACAGTGGGATTAGTTTGGGGTTGATACAGGACTATGGGGAGAGAGCGGGGCAGAGGCATTCGTTTGGGGTTGATACAGGGCTATGGGGAGAGAGCGGTGCCATGGGATTAGTTTGGGGATTGAGACAAGTTATGGGGAAAGTTTGGGGCAGTGGGATTAGTTTGGAATTGGTGCAGGGATATGGGCAGTGAGTGTGACATTGGTATTAGTTTGGGGATTGATACAGGGCTATTGGGAGAGAGCGGGGCAGTGGGGTCAGTTTGGAATTGATACAGGGCTATGGGGAGAGAGTGGGACAGTTGGATTAGTTTGGGGATTGATACAGGGCTTTGGGGAGAGAGCTGGGCTGTGGGATTAGTTTGGGATTGATACAGGGCTATGGGGAGAGAGCTGGGCTGTGGGATTAGTTTGGGATTGATACAGGGCTATGGGGAGAGAGCTGGGCTGTGGGATTAGTTTGGTGTTGATACAGGGCTATGGGGAGAGAGTGGGGCAGTTGGGTTATTTTGGGATTGATACAGGGCTTTGGGGAGAGAGCAGGGCAGTGGGATTAGTTTGGGATTGATACAGGGCTTTGGGGAGAGAGCAGGGCAGTGGGATTAGTTTGGAGCTGATACAGGGCCATGGCGCGAGAGCGGGAAGTTGGGATTAGTTTGGGATTGACACTTGGGTATACCGAGAGCGCAGGATATTGCGACTATTTTGGGGAATGATACAGGTTCATGGGGAGAGAGCGGGGCCTTGCGATTAGTTTGGGGATTGATACAGGGCTATGGGGAGAGAGCGGGGCAGAGGGATTCGTTTGGTGATTGTTTCAGGGCTAAGCGGAGAGATTGTGTCAGTGGGATTAGTTTGGGGCTTGATACACGGCTATGGGGAGGGTGCGGGACAGAGGGATTCGTTTGGGGATTGATTCAGGGCTATGGGGAGAGAGTGAGGCAGAGGGATTCGTTTGGGGATTGGTTCAGGGCTAAGGGTAGAGAGCAGGGTAGTTGGATTAGTTTGGGGATTGATACAGGGGTATGGGGAGAGAGCGCGGCAGTGCGATTAGTTTGGGATTGATACAGGGTTAAGGGGAGAGAGTGGTTCAGTGGGTTTAGTTTGTTATTGATACAGGAGTTTGGGGAGAGACGGGGCAGTGGGATTAGTTTGGGATTGATACAGGGCTATGGGGAGAGAGCGGGGCAGGGGGCTTAGTGTGGGATTGATACAGGGATATGGCGAAAGAGTGGGCCAGTGGGATTAGTTTGTGGATTGATACAAGTCTATGGGGAGAGAGCTGGGCAGTGGGATTAGTTTGGGGATTGATACAGGGCTCTGGGGAGAGAGCAGGACAGTAAGATTAGTTTCGGGTTGATACAGGGCTATGGGGCGAGAGCGGGAATGTCGGATTAGTTTGGGATTGACACAATGGTATGCGGAGAGCGCTGGACAGTGCGACTATTTTGTGGAAAGCTACAGGTTCATGGGGAGAGAGCGGCGCCGTGGGATTGGTTTGGGGATTGATACAGGGCTATGGGGAGAGATCGGGGCAGAGGGATTCGTTTGGGGATTGATACAGGGCTATGGGGAGAGAGAGGGGCAGAGGGATTAGTTTGGGGATTGACACAGAGCTATTGTGAGAGAGTGGAGCAGTGGGATTAGTTTGGGGATTAATTCAGGGCTAAGGGGAGAGAGCCGGGTAGTTGGATTAATTTGGAGATTGATACAGGGCTATGGGGAGAGAGTGGGGAATTGGGATTGATACAGGGTATTGGGACTGAGGGGGGCAGTGGGATTAGTTTGGGATTGATACAGTTCTATGGGGAGAGAGTGGGGAATTGGGATTGATACAGGGATATGAGGAGAGACCGGGGTAGTGGGATTAGTTTTTGGGAGTAATACAGGGCTATCAGGAGAGAGTGGGGCAGTGGGATTAGTTTGGGATTGATACAAGGCTATGGGGAGAGCGTGGGGCAGTGGATTAGTTTGGGGATTGATACAGGGCTATGGGGAAGGAGTGGGGCAGTTGGATTAGTTTAGGATTGAAAGAGGGAAAAATGCTATTTGGGTGGAGAGATGCCGTTGTGACCGGGGGTCTCACTGTCCTTCTCGTCTCGATTGTTGTGAATCGAAGTTTTCACTTTCTGTGTCACAGCAAAGAGTGAAAAGATTGGCTGTGTGTTGGGTGTGTCGAGCTGATTCATTTTCGCACTCTATCTCTCTCTCTCTCTCTGTCTCTCTCTTCCTCTCTCTCTCTCTCTCTCTTCCTTCCCACCCTCTGGCACTCCCAGTGAATCACAGAACACCCCAAGCAGCAGGCTGATTGTCAAAGGGAAATGCTTGCAGTCTCCCCACCCGAACTAAACTGCCAGGGCAGTGAGGCTGCTCTGCTATATCCCAGCTCACCCCTTCCTCTCCAATGTTCCGGATGCTCTCTGCTCAACCTCCTGACTGCTCCACTTAAAACTGGGCTGCGAGCAGCGAGCTGTGTGAACTGCAGAGAGAGAGAGAGAGAGAGAAACAGCGACATAGAGAGAGAGAAAGAGACAGGACGCAGAGAGAGAGAGAGACAGAGTGGACGGACAGAGAGAGAGAGAGAACGAGACGGGAGAGGGACAGGGAGACAGGACAGATAGAGAGAGAGGGAGAGAGAGAGACAGGACAGATAGAGAGAGAGGGAGAGAGAGACAGGTCAGATAGAGAGAGAGGGAGAGAGAGACAGGTCAGATAGAGAGAGAGGGAGAGAGAGACAGGACTGATAGAGAGAGAGGGAGAGAGAGACAGGTCAGATAGAGAGAGAGGGAGAGGAACAGAGACAAAGAGAGAGAGACAGGACAGAGAGAGAGAGACAAAGACAGAGATAGAGTGAGAAAGAGAGGGAGAGACAGAGAGAGAAAGTGACAGAAGTGAGAGAGAGAAGAAAAGAGAGAGAAAGATATAAATAGAGATAGACAGATAAAGGGTGAGGGAGGCAGGAAGAGACAGAGAGAGATAGAGAGCAAGGCAGAGTTAAGGACAGATAGACAGCTAGATAGATAGACAGAGACTGTGTGAGGCAGAGAGAGAGAGGGAAACAGCTTTGGAAACAAAATTCTGCAACCTTCGCATGCAGGGAAGCAGAGGATAGAACAATCTCGTGAAAAAGAGTGAACACTCAGACCTAATCAATCACCTAGAGAAAAGAAAGATTCCCTTTTTCATGTGCACAGAGCTCTACAGATCCCGGAGTGAAAGGTAAGATTGAGGTGGAAATAACCACTTCAAACAGCAAGATTTTCACTGTATCATCCTGTAGAGTTTCAATTTCCAGATATTCAGAATCTGGGGCAAGAGAGGGAGAAAAACAGAGAGAGGCTCAGAAAGAGAGAGATTCAGAGAGAGATTTGGAGAGAGAGGGACAGAGAGAGAGAGAGAGACAGACAGACAGAGAGAGAGAGAGACAGAGAGAGAGAGACAGAGAGAGAGAGACAGACAGACAGAGAGAGAGAGACAGAGGCAGAGAGAGATTCAGAGAGAGAGAGATACAGACAGAAAGAGAGGGGGAGATGGAGAAAGGAGGAGACAGAGAGAGAGAGGGCGAGACAGAAAGAGAGAGACAGAGAGAGAGACAGAAAGAGAGAGAGAGAGAGATTCCGAGAGAGAGACAGACAGACAGAGAGAGAGAGAGAAAGACCAGAGAGAGATTGAGAGAGAGAGATGGAGAGAGAGCTTCAGAGTTAGAGAGAAGGACAGAGAGAGAGAGACAGAGAGAGAGACAGAGATAGAGAGATTCCGAGAGAGACAGACAGACAGACAGAGAGAGAGAGACAGAGAGAGAGATTCAAAGAGAGTGAGATGGAGAGAGAGCTTCAGAGAGAAGGACAGAGAGAGAGAGACAGGGAGATAAAGAAGTACAGAGGGAGAGAGAGAGACACAGAGAGAGAGATTCATAGAGAAAGACAGAGATTCAGAGAGAGAGAGACAGAGAAAGATTCAAAGAGAGAGATGGAGAGAGAGCTTCAGAGAGAGAGAAGGACAGAGAGAGACAGAGAGAGAGACAGAAAGAGATACAGAGAAAGAGAGAGAGACAGAGAGAGAGAGAGACAGAGAGACAGAGAGAGATTCAGAGGGAGAGAGGTTCAGAAAGAGGGAGAGATTCAGAGAGAGAGACGGAGAGACAGATTCAGAGAGAGAGAGAGGTTCAGAAACAGAGAGTGATTCAGAGAGAGAGAGAGAGACAGAGAGAGAGAGACAGAGAGAGAGACAGAGAGAGCTACAGAGAAAGAGAGAGACAGAAAGAGAGAGAGACAGAGGGGCAAGACAGAGACAGAGAGAGAGATTCATAGAGAGAGACATAGAGAGAGATTCAGAAAGAGAGAGACAGAGAGAGAGATTCATAGGGAGAGAGGTTCAGAAAGAGGGAGAGATTCAGAGAGACAGAGAGATACAGAGGGACACAGAGAAAGAGAGAGAGACAGAGAGAGAGAGAGAGACAGAGAGGGAGACAGAAAAAGAGAGAGAGACAGAGAGAGAGAGATGAAGAAAGAGAGAGAACGAAAGGGAGAGAGAGACTGAGGGAGAGAGA